>NC_091618.1:47412500-47712500 GCF_027580195.1 Bos mutus
TCAAAGTCCTGTATTTTCAATACTAGAAATTGACAAATTATTGTATCTAACTCTGTTATGGTAGACTTTTATCCAATGGTTTAAATTTTTTTTTTTTCTTTTTTCCCTTTTCAGAGGTGCAGCATCACATGTATAGGAAATGTTGTTGTTTTAAACTTATTTCCACTGTATCTTTAGGCGATGGGGAAGTAAAGTGGGGTTGATTTGGGAACCCATAGACTCAGAGTTTGATTTAAAAAGGAGAAATTTAGTGTTTTATAACTAAAGACAAATTTCAAAGAATCTTCCCTTTCTTCCTATTATTTTTGAATGTAAGATGCATTGAACAACCCAAGTAGGGAATTGAGAAGTGGACTTTAGTGGACTTATTACAGGACTAAATGTTGGTATTTTGCATAGATAGTACTATTATTTCCCTACTTGTTCGAGTTTTTTTTTTTTTTTAAATAGGTATAACTTTAATTTTATGAACTTAAGAAGTTGGAAAAAAAAAAAAAAGTTGGATTTCTCCCTTTTTTATTTAACATAAGTTCAGTTGGAACATACAGGCACTCCATGAAGCTATTAGAGCTACTGCAAACCACCACACAAGGATTCCATTCTGAGATCTCCCCTAGAGGACAAATTTAAGGAAAGCTCAATTCTAATTTTCCTCCTGTATAATACCAGGAGACCAAACTGACCCTGTTGGGATTTGATCCTTTGACTCCATGATTTCTTACCTGAGATTTGGACCATTTAATAGTGCTTTAAGTACTTTAGCAAGGCATTCTTACACTGCATTTCTAATCAGAGAAACATAAAACAAGATCTGTCCTTAAGCTGTTTTACTTTGCCTTATAATGGTTTCCATTTCCTTTCATGAGGCATTATCTTGATAAATTGCTGTTTTTAAAGATCACCATTTGCCTGGAAAGTGTGCAATAGATCAGGCACTGAAGGTTCTTGTTGGGGTTGAGATTTTGGCCACATGTTTTGCAACCTCCCTGCCTGCTGTAGCAGTACTCCACGATATATCTGATTTGGCTCTTTGTTTCTAATTTGTACATTGACTATTAGCAAATTAGACTGGGTGGATTCACGAACAATTAAGCATAATCTTTAGCTAAATTTAGGACTAAAAAGTATAGAAGAATATTATCATACTCAAAAAAATGCACAGAGTACTCAAACTCTGTCTTTAAAACAGAAAAGAAATAGAAATAGAAAGAAATAGAACAACTCTGTAAGTCAGGTCACATTCCTTGAATTCACATGTTAATTATTCCCAGTGAAAATTACTGTGGTAATTGATTTATAGAGGTGTGTTAGAATTTGAATTACTTACCTACATTTATCCCTAGAAATCTATCAGTAATTTAAATAAAACTTACATGGTAATTTATCTGTACTTACTACACTTGGAGGAACACTTAAAAAACACTACATAAACAAAAATACAAAGCAGACTCCTCACTGTGGAGTACAGGTTCCTTAGAGTGACAATAACAATTAGTATAAAAAGAGCAATGTTGGCTCCACTGAGGACTACCATTTCCTCAAAAACAAAGGAGCAATTTGGAGGAAAACTATACAAAATACCCCCATTATAAGTAGGTTGATTGTTAAATAATGACCTGAGCTAACTTTGAAATAGCACATGGGTATAGCAATGCTACTGGCAAATGGTAAAGAAAAAAATTCTGAATTCATTTATATTTACCTGATCTTTCTTTTTGTCAAGTGAGTTTCTTACCACCAAGAAGTCATGAAAACACCTGTCAATTTTTCTACAGGATTAGACTTATACCTCTGATAGAGGATTAAAAGCTACTTTGTAATTATCAAGCACAAATCTCAAATTTGTATTTAAAAATAAAGTTAGTGTCATTCCCAAATCATGGAGAAATTTAGAACTGGTGTTTAAAATAGAAATTTAGACTACTGACTTGAAATCCCATGCTCTGACCACCAGACCACATGCCTGCCCAAGGATACTTATATTTTTTACAGAGTTATTCTTCTTTGTAATTAGATGCAATGATTAGAGTGTCTTTTGCATTACTCTGCATTTTTCTTTTAAGTCAGGGTTATAAGCCACATAGGGCACTGTCCCTTATAAAACTAAACAAGGGATTTTCAGTCTTGGAATACAATCTCTTGATATTTGTTTATAGGTTTCACACATCAAAAAAACAATGAAATCTGTAATTTTTCAAATTACAATCCTCTCATTCTCTAAGTTATGGGCCTATGAGAACTGCAAATCTTTTGAAGAGAATGTAATCTTTATGCTTACAAAATGTAGGCTTTCATATTTGGGTACAATTGCAAATCAGGGTTTTTTCCCCATAATAATCAGTTTCTCAAAGTTATGGGTTTTCCTCATTTGAAAATAAATTAATGGGAATTAAAAAATATAATTCATCTAGTTATTAAATCTTTTCAATCTTTAAAATTAGAAATCATTTCTATTCTCATTCTCCAAAAAAGCAACAAGAGAAAGTACCTTATACTGTAACATATTACAATTTAATTTTTTTGATTGAGGAAATAAAAATAAATAGCTGAAGCCAGTTTAATTTAAATTTAAAAAGGGAGAAAACTTTTATGTGACAGTTTATTACTTTACTTCTTTTCACAACAGACATAGATTGTGTGCTTAAATATTGAGTTTTTCTCTATCAAGTACCTGTCGAGAAAGAAAGTCCATTTTGAAACAGCCAAAACTCAAAATACTACAGATGGCTTTCTAAAGGGATTCAAATTAGATACTATTCAATGTTGCAAAAAGCTATGATAACTTTTATAGCTTTAAACACAAGTTTTAAATTGGAGATTGATATATAAGGGAACTAATTTTGCATAATCACTCATTTTAAAATAATACATTATAGTTACTAAATTATACAGTAGTTTTATGTAAAGATATACTTTTTTTTGAATTCTGTCATATAATTATTTAGAAACTGTATTCTCAAAACCATGAGTTTTGGACACAGGTTATTCTATTTTTTTCTATTAATACTTTATCTTGAGATGAAAATGTGACCATTTACATTTTTTTCCAGATCTTCCTGGAGCAATATGCAGGGCAAGGGGTGGGAGTTGGGGGGTGGGTGACAATAAACACATGTAAAGCTTGTTGACCTGTATGTGAAAGGCGTGGGCTTGTTGTGAGGATGTAAAGAGTTTCCCAGAGGGCAAAGAAAGTAGAATCAGGAACACCAATGCCCATACAAAGGGAATCTTCCAAGTAGTGGTTGCCTCTTTGTCAAAACTCTAGAAAATAAGTTTAGAGAGCAGTTCTTTGTCTAATTTGCTCAGTACTGTACCACTCCACTAAGTGGCTTAGTTGTGCCTGACTTTTCGGAACCCCATGGACTGTAGCCCACCAGGCTCATCTGTCCATGGGATTCTCCAGGCAAGAATATCGGAGTGAGTAGCCATTTCCATTCAGGTGTTTGGAAGAACAAATATTTGTTGAATGAACAAAAGAGTAAATGAATGGATGAATAGAAGATGCCCTTTGGACATCTTTTAAGTCAAATTACCAAATTAACATTATTAGTCATGGGTAAATTGAAGGTAATCCCACTGATCGGTGAGTGGGATAGAAAGTACAGACACTGAAAATATTTGAGAGACAGAACCATGAATGGGATCAGGGATTCCTGAGGGAAAAACAGGTGTAAGTAATGGAAAGACCAGTGATCTACTGACATCAAAAACCTCCTCTTAAAATTATAGATAAGGGAATTCTCTGGTGGTCCAGGTGTGAGGATTCCATGCTTCCACTGCACAAGCAAAGATGTGTGTGTTAGTGGCTTAGTCGTGTCTGACTGTTTGTGATCCCATGTACTGTAGTCCACCAAGCTCCTCTGTCCATGGGATTCTCCAGTCTAGAATACTGGAGTGGGTAGCCATTCCCTTCTCCAGGGGATCCTCCCAACCCAGGGATTGGACCTGTGTCTCCTGCATGTGCAGGCAGATTGTTTACTGCCTGAGCCACCAGGGAAGCCCCATTCAGATCAGATCAGATCAGATCAGCCGCTCAGTCATGTCCGACTCTTTGTGACCCCATGAATCGCAGCATGCCAGGCCTCCCTGTCCATCACCAACTCCTGGAGTTCACTGAGACTCACGTCCATCGAGTCAGCGATGCCATCCAGCTATCTCGTCCTCTGTATATTGCTAATATCAGATTTTTAATAATCATGGGGGAAAGTTAAAGAGCTATGCATAGGCTTATTTTACACAAATTTCAAGTCATCCTCAGCACATCTTCACATTCACTTAGATGAGGGCTGAAGAAGTCCAATAACTTAAGTTATTGGAAAAGTAACTAAATAACGGTAACCTTGATAACCCATCTGCTGTTGGCCATCTGCAGAAAAGACTTAGGTGTGGCCTAAGAGAATCAGGTGCTGGATTCAGTCTTAAGCCATTGAGGCTGTTGCAACAAAATACTATAGAGTGGGTAGTTTATACAGAACAGAAATTTATTTCTCGAAGTTCTGGAGACTGGAAGTCTGACATCGGAGTGCCTGCATGTTTGGATTCTAGGAAAGGTCCTCTTCCAGACTGCAGATTGCTCTCTGTATCCTCTTATAAAAGCACTAATCCTATTCAGGAGCCTCAATCCGCAAGACCTAATCACCTCTGAAAGGCCCCACATCCTAATACTATTAGCTTGCGCATTAGGTTTTCAACCATGAATTTTGGGGGGACACAAATATTCAGACCACAGTAAACCCTTCAGTGATTTACCATTTCTCTTAAAATCTAACTCCTTAACAAGTGACACATGCATATTCCTGCCTCTTCAGAGGGTTTTTTCATGTCTATTCACCTCAATGATTTAGGACTTCATAAACAAACAACCTAATAGACATTAAGTAATTAAGGTAAAATAAGTTTGAATTTTCAGTTTATCTTTTGGCACCATTACAAGTGAGGTGATGCATTCAAATAAGAGTTGATGAGAGGAAATTAGGTGACTTTTTTTCCTACTCAAAGGACATTTTCACTAAGATTGATTTGAAGTGTTTGGCATAGAAGTTAAAAAAGAAAAAAGAACCCAGCTATATATTACATACTCCTAGGAGCAGGAATTATCTCTCCATAAGTACATTTTTCATTTTCTCATGCTGCTGGTGCTGCTGCTGCTAAGTTACTTCAGTCATGTCCGACTGTGTGTGACCCCAGAGATGGCAGCCCACCAGGCTCCCTGTTCCCTGGGATTCTCCAGGCAAGAACACTGGAGTGGGTTGCCATTTCCTTTTCCAATGCATGAAAGTGAAAAGTGAAAGTGAAGTCACTCAGTCGTGTCTGACTCCTAGCGACCCCATGGACTGCAGCCTACCAGGCTCCTCCGTCCATGGGATTTGCCAGACAAGAGTACTCGAGTGGGTTGCCATCGCCTTCTCTGTCATTTTCTCATAGCACTTAATAAATAATTCTGCTAAATGGTAGACCCCAACACCTTTCTTTGCAATTATTACCAACACTATCACATATAGCCTGACATGAAATTATTCCAATCCTTAATAGTATTAATCTGAAATTTTAAAAGCCAGTCTTGTTATTGAATTAAGAAAATATACAATGGCATGGGCTTCCCAGCTGGCACTAGTGGTAAAGAATTCGCCTGCCAATGCAGGAGACTAAAGAGACGTGGGTTCAGTCTCTGGGTTGAGAAGATCCCCTGGAGGAGGGAATGGCAATCCACTCCAGTATTCTTGCCCCGAGAATCCCATGGACAGAGGAGCCTAGTAGGCTACAAGTCTATAGGGTCGCAATGGACAGGGAGGCCTGGCGTGCTGCAATTCATGGGGTCGCAAAGAGTCGGACACGACTGAGCAACTGATCTGATCTGATCTGATCTGAAGTGACTTAGCACCCACGCTCAACGGCATCTGTACTAAAAGTGAAAAATCATTACTGTAACAGAACAAGGTCAAAATTAAGTGAGCTGTTCCCTTTAAATGGTACCTTAACTCTAGTATTCAAATACACAATATATTGCAGTTTCCAGCTGATCCCTCAAATCTCCTTACAAGAAGAGAGGTTTATAATTCAAATAGTATAGGAAGAGGAAATCTAATTTTGACCTTCAGTCAAATTGATGCCAAAAGGAGTTTATGGTTTTCTTTATAAGCTGTAATTGCAAATACAGTTTCCTTCATCTTAAAAACTATTCCACCCTGAAATTTTCAAACAAAAATAGTTTGCAGAAACATTGGCAAAAGACGTCTTCAAAGGAAACTAGTTTGAATTAGAAAGAGAAAGAGGAGCGGGATGGTGGATATTTTTAAAGGGATTATGTTTTCAATATTTTGGGCACTCTAATTCCTGTTGCTTTTTTAAAAAAGCATTTCTCATTTAAAATTATAAGTAGATTAGTAATTTAAGTATGCTTAATTTGTAAATAAGGTAAAAATAATATGAATGTGTATAACTTTAAGAGAAAAACATTATAAGAATCTTTTCTTGAAATATTAAATAGAAGCAAAATTAGCATTAGTAATGATTTGATACTAATGATAAGCACAATGACAATTGTCATAAGAAACTAAAATATGTGGGACCATATTATGGCATTAATTAAGATATAGAAATGGTTTGAAATTCATTTACCAAAAATATTTTGACTAGTTATTTTAATCAAAATACTTGATAATATAACATCATGTATAATGACAATAAATTATGTTAGTTTCCCCAGCACTGCTTATCATCATGTGTCTATAGGTTAAATTTAAAACCATGCCTGACTTTGAGATTAACTGACTCACTCATCACCTTTGCTACAACTGTTGCCTAATGCTCAACATAAATCAGGTCAGGATTCTGGTTTCACCAAGTTAGTACCTTATTTCAGTAGGTTAGGGTTTAGGGTAGGAAATTAGCATTAAATAGAAATGTTATCCCTTCTTACTTCTTATTGTGGCAGGTTCCAAGTCCTTAACTGGTCTTAGTTCTCGTAAATATGTAACTTTTCTGTATGTATGTATATTCTTTAAAAATTCTCACACTCCAAGTACTTTTTATTGCAGTGAATATCGGACATGGATTTTCATTACCAAAACCATGTTTGAACAAGGTAGCACAACGGAACCCACCAAATATGTTTCAGATATTCTGAGTTTGGGCTTCTCAGGTGGCTCAGTGGTAAAGAATTCACCTGCCAATGCAGGAGACTCGGGTTCGATCCCTGGGTCCGGAAGATCCCCTGGAGGAGAAAATGGCAACCTACTCCAGTATTCTTGCCTGGGAAATCCCACGGAAAGAGGAGACTGGTGAGCTACAGTCCATGGGGTCGCAGAGAGCTGGACATAATTTACTGACTGAACACACACGCACAGGCATGTTGTTAGTTACCTGTACTACCTTAATTCTGAATTACCTGCAGGGATAGTTTCAGTAAGCAGGAGATATCAGAATCTTTGATAGTACCTAAATATTGGACTTAAGTAGTTCATGTACTCTACCAAACAGTCATCCTCATGTTAAAGAGAAAGGTCAGGAGTTCTTGTTTCTAGAAAGAAATAATTAAATACAATAAAAAAAAAAAACAAAAAAACTGGAAAACCTATCTAGAAGCATCATGTCTTGCCAGGAATGGCTTCTGTGTTGGATCAGGCTGAAGTAGGTTTAGAAAGATAAAGCCATTTCCCTCAACAATAGCTTTCCCCAACCCCCCCCCCCCCACAAAGTTCTGCCAGATTAACCAAACCAAAATAAACTAAATAAAAACAAGCAGAAAATAAAGATAGAAGTGGATTTCATAATCATTAAAATGATAATGGGCATGGTAAATATCCCAGAAAACAATATACCATGTGGTGAGATCCAGACTCATTTTCTTTGTGGAAAACTTAGCATCTCAAGGATGATATGTTCTGTAGGTCCTCTTCAGGAAAAGACTGTTTAAAAAATATGTGATCTATAGAAAGGTTCAGAAATTTGAAACCTAGATTTTTGAATAGTTAGAAGTAGGTGCTATCCTATGAAATTTGAAGAAAATATTTATAAGTAAAATGTAAATATATAACACATCTATGGAGATGTGTTATATATCAAAAATAAATAGTATTAAGCTTTAAATGTAACATCTTCTACCTTTGGTGACTAGAAGGAGAAGTTAGAGATGGTCTTGTTAGATCCCTAAGCAGTGCCAGGCAACACTATTCAAATCATCCCTCAGTACCATTACCAGAAAGAGAATATGGAGGTGAGGTTGTACTCGTACCCAATAGGATAATTCATAGAATCTTAACCTGTCAGGCTGGAAATGACAATACAGAACACCTTGTCCAGCTCTTTCAACTTACAGATATGGAAACCCAGGTGCAGAAAATCTGAGTCATTTGTCTAATTCATACCATTGGTGGCAGGAGGGAATAAAACTATGGCTACTTGATCTCTGGTCTGCAGTTTGTTCCACTATGCAATACTGACTAATCTCTGTATCCACTCAAAGCCAAAAATGTGTTATTCATAGCATTGGCTCCCTACTTACAGAGATAATGTGGGTTAAAGAGAGCTAAATGCCACTGCAATTATTGTCGTTGTGGTTGTTAGATTTCACTTCCTGATCCACCTGCTGGGGCTCTATTTTAAGCTACACAGATAGGCAAAGCAGTCCACTGTCCTGAATGATAAAATAATTACTTTGGGATCAAAACAATTATGTGAAATTTCCTGCAGGAAAATTTCTTCCCTTTTTAACACCTTGCCTTCTCCCATTTCCCAAAGTAATAATACCTTCTCTTAGGAAGAAAGGAGCTTGGGTATCCAATTGTCCTAGGCTGAACCCCACTGACAATTCTTACATTTGAAGAGGTGAACAAAGGAGATGATCAAGTAATGGAATCTTTTAATATATGGCTATGCTAAGTTTGTCTCATGGAGAAGAGAAGAAGATTGTGTATTGGGATGGGAAAAATGAATAAGAATTATAGACTATTAAACATTTTGTCTATAAAATTAGATTTTAATTACATCTGTTAGCAGAAATGCTTTTTCTACATCAATAATCCCATGTAGGTTCCCAGTAGTGCCCTTAGCATTTGATGCTCCTCATAGTTTGTGCTTGAATATTTTTTTTCAAGTCAGAGGAGAAAAATTCACACGTTTGAAAAAAAGGAAGAAACTTTAAGTCTATTGTGTCATCTTTCAATTTTACTTTCCTTTTAGATTTAGAATAGAGGCATATAAATACATATTTAGATCAAATGCCCAATGACTTAGTATTATATCAACAATTTTCAGAGGCTGAAGCTGGATATCATCATAGAATAAACTTCTTGGATAGAAGAAATGGGAAGTATACTTGCAATTACCCTTTTACAATAAAAAAAACTCAGTAATAAAATTTTATAAATTTGATATGATACAGGAATAAATATTCATATCATCAATCTAGTCCCCATTTCTCCATTTAACAACTTAAAAGTTTTTTTGCTTTTTAACAAGATCATCTGCTTCCACAGTCTTCCCAAATTTTGTAACACTTTGCTCTTCCAGTACTTCCAGCATACAAGGAACTTTTAATTCCAGTTGTAGCTGTACATTCAAAGTTAATATTCAAATATAACCAGTATGTTAGAATGTCCTTCATTGTTGGCCTTATGCGCTCCTTTACTGACTGTACAGATGCAGATATGACGGTGATGACGTAGGTACATGGCTATTTGACTTTCCAAAAGCCATAGGGCAGGATGTAATTGAAGCCAAAGAGAAATTTTGGCCAAATATCAAAAGTCGAAGTCAAATTTCAACTAAGTCCCTAATTCAGAGTTCAGTAGAGCATTTCAATGAGCAAAGAATGTCGGAAATTCTTAAAATAGTTTCTCTATTTTCTTTTTCTCTTTATCTACAATATTTATAACTAGACATTTCAAACTGAAATCAATGAATTCCTTTAAAATCCACAAGATGGTGCTATGAAGCGGCATTTAGAAAAATTTTAAAAACCATATGCCTTCTAGGAGCAATTTTTAGGCAAGGCCAAATAAGTACCATTTAATAACATCCACTCTGATAATATACTGTTTTTATAAAAAGCAAAACCAGATCCATTGATATAAGAAAGGCGTACTTTTACTCCTCATATTGCTTTTTAATAATTTATCCCATAGATTATACTTCCGTTAACTCTGTTATTGATCTCAGGTTTTAAGGATATTTTGGAGAGGACTAAGAATTGAACTTGGATCTCAGCAGGGAGAAGTCTTAATAGGAAAAGTACTGGAATGAAACAGAGACCAGAGTTCTAATTTCTGCCTTCGACTTGAATTGCCACCTCTACTCCCGCTGTTCCTAACCAAAGGCAGTTTTACCTTTGGCAGAGACTAGAGGCATTTTTCAGAGAAGGCAATGGCACCCCACTCCAGTACTCTTGCCTGGCAAATCCCATGGGCGGAGGAGTCTGGTAGGCTGCAGTCCATGGGGTCGTTAAGAGTCAGAAGCGGCTGAGCGACTTCACTTTCACTTTCACTTTTCACTTTCATTCATTGGAGAAGGAAATGGCAACCCACTCCAGTACTCTTGCCTGGAGAATCCCAGGGATGGGGGAGCCTGGTTGGCTTCCATCTATGGGATCGCACAGAGTTGGACACGACTAAAGCGACGCAGCAGCAGCAGCAGCAGCAGAGGCGTTTTTGATTGTCACAAGTTGAGGGGTTTGCTGCTGCTGGCATCTAGTGGGGAGAGGTCAAGGATGCTGCTAGACACTCTACAATGCACAGGACAACCTCCACAACAAAGAATTATCCTCCCCTAAATATTGATAGTGCTAAGATTAAAAAAATGACCTATTTGTTCACTCCTTTGTTGGTTTGTCAGTTCATTCATCAAATAGTTCCTATATATGTTTATGCATAAATGGATAAATCTACCCATCAGTCCATTAATTCACTCTCCAACAAATTCTTACAAAGTGTCTACAACTCAAGACTGCACTGAACTCTAAGAATTAAAAAGACAAGAATTACCTTATTCCTGTTGAGTCTAACAGAAGAAGAGAGACACTTATGAAATAATATAAAAATAATATGTGATGAATATTTCAGTGGTAAGATGTTCTGAGAACACGGAAGAGTAGGATGAATTTTGGAGAAGATGGTAGAATTCAGGAAGGTGTCCTAGAGGTGGGGACTGTTTACTAGGTGGGTAGAGGGGGGCTCATAGAATAAAATTTTGAACAAAGCACAAGCAAAGCCAGAGACATACAGTAGTTCAAAGTGTGTTTTGGTGAACAGTATACTGTTGTGCTATGAGATTAGACTAAGGAGGAGGGTTAGGAAAAGGAAAGGGGAAAATCTGTTAAAAGTATATAGATGGGACCCCACTGAGAAGGGTCTTGGATTCCATCTTCCAAACACTGATTTTTTAAAATAGAAGACTGATGCTAGACATGGGCTTCTCTGGTGGCTCAGACAGTAAAGAATCTGCCTGCAATGCAGGAGACCTGGGTTAAATCCCTGAATCAGGAAGATACCCTAGTGAAGAGAATGGCTACCCACTTCAATATTCTTGCCTGGAAAATTCCATGGACAGAAGAGCCTACCGTGGGCTACAGTCCATGAGGTCACAAAGAGTCAGACATGACTGAGCAACTAACACACACACACACACACACACACACACACAAGACATGTGGCAATCACTTAACTTTTTAAGGTCTGAGTTTCACATCCTTATAGAGTTTGATGAGATATATTTCAGGTTTATTTTTAGCTTTAACACTGTTTTATAGTTATAAAGTCAATCCATTAGATATATTAAATACTATATATTCTTTGATTTACATTACAACCATCAAAGTCACAATATCTGTAAAGAAAATACCACTTTTCATCTATAAAATTTGTATTATTATAGATATTTTAACTTCATTGTAATGAACAAAGTATAATATATTCCTATTAATGTATTTGGTGTTTAAGGCTGGACATATTTGAGAAGATCAAGTTATCTTGCAGAATATACAATCTTCTGATTAGTTTATTCCTATATCAGTAACTACTATAGGTTGACCCAGGATAAGCTTTTAAAATATCTTTTCTGTACACAGTCTTCTCTATTTGTACTTTTATCAATGTTTTAAACAATCTAATTAGATTGGAATAGTTAACATATGCTTTATACTTTGAATAGTTACTTCAAAAATGTTTTAGGGAAATGAAACATTGGGGTCTTTTAAAAATGTTTTTCATTGAAGTATATAGTTAATTTGCAATGTTGTATTAGTTTCAGGTATATAGCAAAGTGATTCAGTTTTATATATGATATATATAAAAGAATATTTACATTCTTTTTCATATTTCTTTCCCATATAGGTAATTACAAAATATTGAGTATAGTTCCCCTATACTGTGCTATACTGTAGACCCCTGTTGTTCATCTGTTTTATATATAGTAGTATGTATATGTTCCTCTCAAATTCCTAATTTATCTCTTCTTCCCACCTTTCCCCTTTGGTAACTGTAAGTTTGTTTTGTATGTCTGTGAGTCTGTTTCTGTTCTGTAAATAAGTTTATTTGTATCAATTTTCTTAGATTCCACATAGAATAATATCATATGATATTCGTCTTTCTCTGTCTGACTTACTTCAATTAGTATGATAATCTCTAGGTCCATTCATGTTGGCATAAAAAACACTGGGCTCTTTTCTATGTCTTACATTAATACATGAAGAAAACTCAAAGATTAAGAATTATTTGAATTTCACTTGAGTAAATTAGTAGCTATCAAGTGGATATTTGATCTTGATTTACAAAATGTATTTTCATTATATATTTTTCACTTAATATTTTAACATTTGTAGTTTAAATTCACCTTTAAAATATGAGTAGCTGAAACCGCTGCTACAGACCAGTTCTGTTGTCATTCAGAATTTAAGCCTATCGATCAAATGGCATAACATGAAATGAAAGAAAAAAATTGAAAGGGGGTTTTCAAAACAGAAAAATGGGCTCCATATATAAATAAAACACAGAAATCTCCTATGAGGAGCACTGCCATTCTTTTGCCCCAAATAGGGAAATGAAAATACTGATGTCAAAAGTGACAGAGGCACCGAGAAGGGCTGGGCGGTATTACAGTCTCCTGAACCCGTTAGTGATACAGTATCTAAACCACTCTCATCCTTGCCTGTTGTCTGACTATAACTGTCTACTCTATTTGATTGTATCTTTTTGAGTCTTTTTTTTCTTCTTCCCCCGAATCTTTATCCTTCTGGTTTCTGTACCACATTTCCACAAGTATTAATTAAAACCCTTGATGGATCATTTCAGATTTGAATATCCATTCGTATTTATTTTCCTCCACAATCCAATAATTTTAAAAAGTAGTGTGGATTTTCTACAGTGCTTGTGTTTTGAGACAGTATCATGGATTCGATTCAATATAGAAGGTTAATCATCAAAAGATGAGAACTTTGTATGATGTTACAAAAAGCATTTCAAATCCCAGAAAAGTAGTTGAACTAGTCAGTTGTTTTCAAAGGCACCTTAGAGTTCAGAGGGCCCATGGAAGCAGCAGTTAGGGGGTTAAAGTGCAGGACTGCAGGGACACCCCCACTGCCTAGCCTAACCCTACTTTATCACAAACTCTGCTTCCAACCCTACTGCCTATTTGTTCCAGGTCCAACATTGTTTGAACAAACAATGAAATTCTTACAAGAATTTCTAAGGTCCCTTCTGACCTTAGATTCTATGAATTTTTATTTTCAAATCATTTTTAAAAACACAGAACTTCACATAAGATTTCAATAATAACTGAGAGGCACAAGGTAGGATGAAGAAAATATTAAAAATAAGAATACCAAAAATTTTTAACTTTTCCAATTCTTCCTCTGAAATTAGACATTTTCTATTTAAATGTAATGAAAAGGCATGATTTTAAAAGGTTAAATCCTTTCAAACACTGAACCAGACAGTAAAAGACAAATCAGCGGTACAAATCCAGAACATTCAAAATCCCTTGCACCTTCAGTTTGAATTCCCTGCAGAGACAGACCTTGCAGATCTGCCCAAGAACAGGAGAACTGGTTCTCTCCTTTTCAGAGCAAGGGATGGCTCTGAACACAAATGGGAATTAGGGCCCGCAGACATCACAGGATGCTTCTGCTCAGACTCCAGTGCACGCGAGAGGTTATCTTGTTGGTATCAGTAAGAGCTGGCATTCACTTGCATGTACCTAAGACATTAAACAACAATAACACAAAAGTGCCTACAAGTGCACAGAGCATGACAACACCACTGGACTGGCTGTCACAAGGTGTGTCATTTTCTTAATAAAGTTGGCAGTCATCACCTACTAGTTGGATTTCTTAAGTAGATACCGATTAAACCTCATAATGCATCAAAAATTCATGTTTTTTGAGGAAATGTTTTTAGAGGAAATGTTTCTAAACATTCTCAGCATTTTTGTGGATAAAATAAGATACATTTTATGAATTAATGTTAGTCTCATAAATTAAGACAAATTTTCAGCAAAAACTCAAAGTCAATTTAGGGATTGCTCTTCCTCTGCAGTATAAACAATAGGTTGTTTTTTTGTTTTTTTTTTTTAAACAAAACAACAGCTTTGGAGAGAGGCTCTGGGAGACACTTTTTTCCATTTGACACCTAGGCTGCATAATGAAGGAATGCATAAAGAAATGACCATGTGGAAGGCAGGAAAGGAAAGGAATGAATTAAAGGATGAATAGATCATAGACTTACTTTTTTTTTGGCTAGTTACAGGAGATATTCCAGCTATGAAGGAATAGAATGCATAACAAGGGATTCCAACTTAAGCTAATAACTATACTTACATTGTAGTCTGCTGGTCTTTCATAACAAAGAGATCTGTCAACTAAAGAAGAAGAATCCAGTCCATGTTGTGTAAAGGGAACAGTATTTCCCAAATATTAATAAAGATGAAAACTTGTTAATTCTGGCAATTTCTCTGTATTTTTTTTCCTCCTTCATTAAGACAAAAATGGCCAGAGATCCATTTCCCATAATTAAAAGTAAAAATGTAAGGCCAATGGAATTATTTCTCTTGTTTATTGTAACTTCTTTCCAGATATCAAGCTCCTTTTCTTTGTTTAAAATAAATGAATAGCAGAGTTTCCCCATGCTAAATAAGGCAGCACTGAAGCCTATCTGCTAGTTAGAAAATGACTAATAGAACACATATTTCATAATATCACATTAAATTCAAATAATTTAATCCAAACAAGTAAATCTGCTTCTGCCCTTAACTTGTCCCAGAATGACAACTAAAGTCGCTCTTTTTTAATTCTTCATTTGTCAAACCACATTTATATGAAAGAAGAAACAAAATTCTTCTCAAGTTCCCAGAGGAGGGGAGAAGGCAGAATGAAATCTGACATAGTGCAAAAATATGGTGAAAGTGTAATCTTAGAAAAATTGCACAAGGAATTAGACTTCTTTTTTCCTCTTTTTTTTCTGTGCTGCTTGGGATCTTAGTACCCACCCCAAGAATCGAACTGTGCTCCCTGCTGTGGAAGCTCAGAGTTGTAACCGCTGGACTGTTTGTCTTTCCAAGAGAAATTTTCTACTCACATTTCCCTGAACACAGATGAATGCTAGAATATGAAAAGAGAAAATTATTCACTGTATTAATTAAAATGTTCTTTAAAACATTATTTCAAAATTCCACAGCACAATAGGAAGCTTTCTGATTATCATATTCTGAAATGTACCAGGTAAGTAGGTAGTGAAATGGATTGTTAGTAGAGTTGATTCTTTTGCTTGTCCTAATAAGGATTTGTCTTCAAATTGGCCAAGTCTCCTATACATGAAACTCTTGTGTGTGTGTTATGTGAGTTGCTCAGTCGTGTCTGACCCCCTGCGACCCCTTGGACTATAGCCCGTCAGGGTCCTCTGTCCATGGAATTCTCCAGGCAAGAATAATGAAACTCTTG
Source organism: Bos mutus (assembly GCF_027580195.1). Classification (NCBI taxonomy): domain Eukaryota; kingdom Metazoa; phylum Chordata; class Mammalia; order Artiodactyla; family Bovidae; genus Bos; species Bos mutus. The sequence continues at coordinate 47,428,426 of NC_091618.1, forward strand.
AACAAACTATAAATTATATGTATCTGCTAGCCTGGAAATTTCTACCCTTGATATTTTTGGTTTTGTTGCCCATTTCAGGGGCAGAAGAAAGGATGTAGGCAAGGCAGAGTGGCATAGTTTCTTTTCAACCCTACAATCAGAAATGGGCTGGCAAGAAGGGGAATACAACCACAGGGTGAGGTGAGTGTGAGTGAGCCGACAAGTGCAAAACAGGCTCCTGATGTTACTTAAAATTTTGATATTTTGTTCAGCACCGATTTATTGTTTTGTATTGACTTCTTAAAGTATTGCATTACTGAAGTTTTTGGTACCACTTGTATTTTGCACCTGAGCTGAATGGCTCCCTCACTCACCCTAGTCCCAGCCCCACTCAAGCAGCACTGGGCTCTGGATTCAAGTGGATCTGCGGAGCCCTGCCTGAACGCAGCCTCCCGCTTTGACCCACCGCAACTCTGATGGGCCAAGAAAAAGAACTGTTTTCTCTCTGCTTGCAAAAATGAAAATGAGAAAAGTGTCCTTTTGTCTCACAGGGAAGCTATGGGAGGGTTCGGAAGCAGTTGTCATTGATGGAAGTGACACTGGGACTTTGAGCTGTTCTCTCTTTCCAGTACTTACTTGTTTCTGGACAGAATCCACGATGAGCAAAACAACTAATGCCCAGAATGTGGATTTACAGCAGGAGAAATGAGGAATCAAAGTAACACATTCACCCAAAAAGTATGAAAATGTCCCTCCGAAGCATGCTAAGTTAAACAAAAATGAGGTGTTTAATAATATGTAATTGTAAATGTGACGTACACTCTTTTAAAACAGGGCAGAATTATATGTGATAAACTAACACCGAGGGTACTTTTCCATTCCTGAAGACAGCAAAAGACTTTCAATCTCAATGCTAAACTTCTCATCAGCCTTGCTGCTGTCTCCTTGTCTTTTTCAAAAAGGTATGTTTACAGTCCTCAGGCAGGGGCAGAGGCTGCCCCCCTTCTAAAAGAACCCTGGGCCCTGCTTTCTCTCCATTGTGTTTGACATGAATAGAGTGGAGAAAAGAACAAGGTTTACTGAGTAACTCCTCTGTGTTGATGCTTAGAGAGGCCTTATCTTACTTGATGCCCCAGCAGTTCTGGAAGCAAGAGTGATTCTCACAAAGAGGATTAGGAGATATGGCGAGGAAGATTTAGTCCTGGCAGATGCTACAGCTGTAACACATGAAGCCCCTGTCTTCTCTGGAGATCCCTCCAGAAGACTAGATGTAATGTTACTAGAAGACTAGAAGACTAGATGTAATGTTACTAGAAGACTAGAAGACTAGATGTAATGTTACTACTCTGTCTTTTGTTTCAGCAAATTATCTCATGGGATTGTTGGAAAGGTGAAAAATAAGGGCTTCACTTCTATTGTCCTCCATGGAAAGAAACTGGATACTTAGGTGCTTTTTGGAAACTGGAAGTTAAAGCTATGGGCAATAAGAATTTCTGAAAAGAAGAGAAAGGTAGGGATGTTGATCTGGTTAAAGAGCTCTCAAAATTATCTGCTGACATTAGATAACAGACATTAACATGCATATAAATCTATTTTATACATTTTCTATGCAGATTCAATAGGAAAAAAACCCTCAAATATATATTTAATTCCTTAGGGTCCCAAGGCGCTTTGAGGATTTAAACTGATAAACCAACCTCAAAGGGACTGATTCTTGCAACTAAAACACAGACACCTCTGGGGTGAAATGTGGCAACAGTTTGACAGGCATAGCAGTAGCTTAGGCCAGAAAGGATTTATCCAATTAAAATTATGGGATGAATTTTGGCTGGCAGAATGTAATTACCAGCCTTGGAAAGGATCCAGGATCCTGAGGTTAACACCCCTCCTCTTGCCAACAACCCTCCTACCTGCCAACACTCTGAGATGGAGAAGGCTGGATCTGACACAATCGCACATAATACTGTTGTGACATCTAAGTACAATGATGATGATGTGAGAAGCATCATGAACCTGATTTTTTTTAACACTCATTATGTTACTTATTTTTATGCCACATTAGGCTAGAAACCAAATGTCCACATAAATGTTAATTTCCTCAAATCTGTGTTTAAAAAGTATAATTAGAAAATAAAAAATAGATTTAAAAATTAATGTATTCCGCCCAAGTAGTTATTTCGTGATTATTTCACTTCAGGAACAAAATTGGATCAAAATGGTGACATTTAATCCTTGTTACATTAAAAAGAAAAAAAGCAGGTCCTGATTTTTTTTTTTTTAAGAGAAATGTATTCTCAAGGTTCACTGGCCTAGAAAAAGGGAAATGCTTAATGCCTGGTTCCTACTCGTAATTTTGACTAAAAGGGTATATGCTTTTGTGTTGGTCCAGATTATATGCACAGTCGCTTGCGGACAGTGTTTCTCAGGAGGAATTTATCAGGGGGTGTGCCGGGCGAGGCGGGGGGGGGGGCGGGAACGTGTGTTTCTGTGTAAATAGAGAAAAGAGCCCCCTGCTGGTGTACGATCAATAAGTAATGACCTCATCTTTAGATTCTAATTCCCTTTTAAAAAGTTATTCATTTACAAGAAAACCGTGGAGAGTTCCAAGTTAAAGCAGGCGGGGTGGGAAGTCACTTCTAGAAGAAAGGTTAAGCTCTCCCGGAAGCAGCACGCTGTCGGGTCGGGTAGAGTCAGAAAGGAAGCTCAGAGCCCAGCCAGCGGGCTGTGGGACTGGAGCGCGCCCGGGAGGCGGGGCTGGCGGCGGAAACGGCGCACTGGTCACGCGCGGCGACTGGGGCTCGGCGCCGTCCTACCCCGCCGCCATCCGCGCGCGCAGGTGGGTTCCGCGCAAACCGCGGAGCGGCCGAGGTGGCTGCAAGCTCGAGGCGGGCCGCCGGAGGCGCGGCCGCAGGCCGCCCCTGGCTCTCGGCCCCGCCTGCCGCGGACGCTCCCCTTGCTGGTTTTCCCCGGGGGCCCACAGCGAGTCCCTAGGTTTTCCCCCTCGGCCCACCCTTCGTCTCACGTGGCTCTGGGCCACTCCACGCTAGAACCCGCGCGGAGCCGCACAGGGAGTGCTAGTGGCGGCGTCTGTCCCACACTGCGCTGTGCCTCCTGGACGAGCCTCTGCGGCCCTAAATGTGCTAACGGTGGTGCGTGTGCCGGACGCAGGTGATGTGGCAGAGCGTTGGGGACTGCTCTGCCCCGCACAGGTCCATCCAGTTCCTCCGAGGGAGGCAGGTTTGGGTCTCTAGCCGGAAGTAATCCCAAAGGTGATCGAAGGGGTGGGCGAATTACGATCATCCTCTCAAACCACAAGTGTTTGGGGTCTTGCTCGGGGTCAAATTCTTAGAGGAGGAGGAGGAAGAAGAGAAAAATTTGCCCTTTTTACTAATAAGCCTGAGTGCTTGCCAAAAGCCTGATATTGCCGCTAATTTCAGCTTTTGCAATGAAGGTAGATTTTTCTAACACCATCTTTGTGTGATTTAGCTGTCCACAGAGAATCAAAATGTGGAATGAGAGGATGAAACTAATCCTTTCTTTTGCACTGTTAGGGGTTGCCATAAACACCATTTGTTAAAAAGCATAATTATGTTGGGAAAGTGCCTGATGAGACAATTAAGCTACATAAACACACTGAAAACAAATGAAAGCCAGAAGACGCCCACACCCCTTGTGTAAAGCAATTTTTTGTTTACATAAAAACGAGAAGAGGTCTGAGCTGCTCTATTGCAACAGTGTTATTAATGTCTACAGAATCCTAATGACCCTATTTTTTCTGAATTTTCAATTGTGAGATGATGGTCACAGTGTGAAAACTTGGAACTAATGGTGAAGCCCTGTTATCTCCTCTTAGGTTAAAATGATCAGGCCAACGAACAGTCCTAGTGAAGAGAAGCCATTGGATTTATACACGGAGAACACTATTAATTACACCACAGCATGTTAGCTTTAACTTAATAAGCTTAATGTGTGTCTCAGAGTTGTACACCATTCTCTGCAGTATCCCTCACAGGAAGAACTTTACCTGTCACAAAATGTTCCACAGTAAAATTTACTGAATGAGTTCATGAGGGCCACGTTCACTTTTAGCTATATTTAAAAGAGGTGGAAATACGATGACCTGATCTTTAAAAAGGGGAATTTTTTGTTTTGCAATATTTAAACTTAATTTCATAATATCATTTGAAGTTTGGAAAGATAACTAGTTGAGAATACCATTCTGGGGTACTGAAGAAAGTCAAAGCAACCTCCAAAACTTGTATGATGATTCCATTTTCAAAGAAATCAGTCACATTTTTGGCTGATTATTGAGTAACATATCCGAGTACTCCATGTCAGCTTTCAGTTCAATGTACAAAGTCCTGTGAAAGATTTTAAACTGGTTTAGGGACTATGGAGATCAAAGTACAAGAGGAACTTAGTCAAATAGTTGTCATTTAAAACCTCCAAGTGAATTTCCTTTATTTGTTCATGTACTATCCATGGCATGGCTGGTGGAGGTACTCTTTCTGTCAAAATAGTGTTTGTAAGAATCAGCATATTAAGTAATGTCTTGTTTCTCTTTTCTGTATTTCCTCAGTAATCTTATTTAACAAAAGTATCATACTTCCTCAAAAACAGGATTAAACTATAGAAGGCAATATTTAAAAGAGAGTGACATACTTTAATGAAAAAGTTTCCCGTGACAGAATTCAGACTGAGTACTTGATGGATATTTCTAGTGTGTTACTGTCTTCACATGTTCATATGTGCATGACCACATGTGCATGGTTTTTTGGCTGAGTCGATGTGAGATATTATCCTTTATGTGTTACCTATGAATGAAATAGTAAAGTATTCATGTTATGGCTACCTGGTTTCCAAACAGCTATGACTTTTTAAATGTTTAATGAATGTGAAAATATGAATAAACTGTAGAAACCAAAATGAAGACTCGTTTTTCTCCTTTTCTAGAAGAAAATCACCATGTCTTCTTGTCGAGTGGGGCTCCGTTTGGCTGCCTGTTTATTAAACATTTCAGAAGCCAGAAAAAAGTGCATTGTTGAGAACATAGCGAAAGCTGCTCTTCTTGAAAGAAATGGTAGGAACAACAGGCAATAGATGTGAATATGTAGTGTTTTGATAATAAGAATAATTTTTTTATTCTGCTGACAGTGTCCATGGTACATACTTCTCCTTTCTTCCTGAATTTTCTCCCTGTTCTTGGGCTATCATAGCTTGGCTCCAGAATGCTGAGATAGATCACTTACTCAGATGTACACATACACTCTCTTCCAAATGCCTGCATACCATCCACAAGCATATTTCTTCACATTGGAGAGGGTGTCTGAAATGCACATTGTTCAGGATATTGACAGGACTCCTGAAGAGGATATATTTACATACAGGTTTAATGTTTCCCTCATGGGCCATGTGTATGATCATTAATAGAATAAGCATAATTCATTATGCTTTTTATTCAGCAGGTTAAATAAAAAATAAACTTGTCACATACCAAGTACTTTTCAAAAGCACTCCTGCCAGCAAAGCCCAGGCTGTCATTACAGCATTAATATTTCTACTCCATTTTCTCCGTATAAAGACTCTTAGGCATTTAAGTGATGTGTGTAAGATCATTCAGCCATTCAGATTCAGAAGACTGAGACTCAGGTCTCCTTTAACCCCTGGACCAGTATTTACTATTAGAGATGCTACTCTTTCTCTCTTTTCTTAACCTTTGTTAAAATGTTCATGTGATGACATATAGTTCTAAATATTATTTGTTTTTACTTTCACACTTACACAAAACACAGTGTATTTACAGGTTTACCATCACTTAAATACAAAAGCTTTGTTATTAAATCAACAGCTTTTTCGGCAACAGGTGAGTGTTAGGGTCATAGCCCTGAAGCATTTGAAACAGTCTATTTTAATTTCTGGTTGTCATTTTTTATTTGGTTATTGCTTTTCATGAGAGAGAGGTGCTTTTCCTGGGCCTGTTTCTAACACTGAGCACATTTAAGTTACCATCTAGCAACTTTGGGGGGCTAGGAATGTCTGTGAAAATTCCTGATAATTGCTGATAGGAAAACTCCTCTGGAGCCAGCATGCAGCTGTGCTTTTGCATTCTCTTTGTGGGAAGAGCCAGCTTGGGCCCCACATTGTGAGATAGTACATCTAATGGGATTGGGTGAATGTGCAGAGACACATTCTGTGATTAAGTGACTGGGCAGAGACATTTGTGGAAGTCACACACTGATGGACACCTGGGTCTCAACTCACAGTTTTTATCAGCTTATTAGTGGCAGCAGCTCAAATGGAATTATAGCTATTATACTCTATTACAAATACCAAACAATTTACTTCTGCTGAGATTCATACTGACAGCTCCTCCTGCCAGAAGTAATTTTTTTTTTCTATATGCATGCTTAAGAAATTGCAGGAGAGAGTGTTTCATTCTTTCAGTATTTGAATCAATTGAATCATATGAAACTGAGAATAAAAGCTTTTCAGAAGAAGATTTCGGATGAAAAAAATAAAATTATCTCTTTTCGTCTAAAAGCTAAAGTATGTTGAAAAAAACACATAAAAAGGAGGTTGTATGATCTCGTTCCTGCTCTGTCTTTCATAGTTTTAAAAATGCAGGGAAGGTAGCACTAGTTAAGAAAATGACCTGCTGTTTTACAGATACTTTAAAGGCATTTATTTTTAAGTGAGTGGAATCAAACTATATCACCTATATTTTTTCCAATTAAGCAATGTGAAAACATTTAAATAGTCTGAAAGGTCTTACGTAAAGAAAGCTGAGTTATAAATTTTAGACCTACACCAGGGTAGGTCTCTGTAGATGCTCATTTGGTTATGAGTGAGTGACATAAGTTTATCTTTTCACGTTATTAAAATTAATAGCATAGGGCTGCTTTAAGCTCTGTAGTTCCGTATGTAACTTATTTTCCCTCTCCTTGAAAAGATTAATTGTTAAGCTGCCAGGGGACAGAGCGACAAAGGTATAATGGCATAGTGAAAGGCTTAATTACCGCCTGAAAACTTTTGTCCTTCACTTTGAATTTGCTTTTGTAGGCATATGAGGAACTTTTAAGGAGCTTGAGCAAGGCTTGTAAACTTCAAAAATAACTACGGGGTTATGGGTGGTCACCATACAAGGGTATGGCAGCTTTCTCCTCCAGGTTACACGTTTCAGTGAGTCACACGTGGCTGAAGCCTGGAAGTTGTTAACATCTGAAGGCTGTTGGTGGCCTTTGAAAAGGAGATGCTGGAGTCAGAACAGTTTCTAATAGGCAGGTGCATGTATCCCAGGAACCTCTGCTCTAGGCACTAATTGGCCTATCCTAGTTTTTCCAGATGTTATTTTTTGATCCGGTTTGATCTCTGGGTTTGGAAGGAAAAATTGACAAGGCATAGAAGATGAGATTGAAAGGGAACAGAATTTAGTGTGATACGATTTGGTAATAAAAGAGACTATCAGCTTGGACTGAGTTAAGAGAACTTTGACAAATTCAGAAGCAAGTGCAAGAGAAGGTCTCTGATAGACACTGAAGCCTAGTATCTGAGCTGAGCCATCCGATTGTAAAGGAAGACAATGAAGGACATGGACATTACTGTCTATGAATTTCCTGACTAGTCAGTGTCACTTCAGAGGTCACCCCTTCCCCCAAATTTTTCTGTTAAGCTAAATTTTGTTGTATCAAGAAAAATAAAGTATTAAGGTTTCACCAGAGAAAAAAAATTCTTGCATTTATGTGTTGTCTTTTATATAGGACAGAGACATCCTGAAATATCAGTGCTCAATGTATTTTCTGATCCAGAGTACAACAGATCAGTCATTACAATAGCAGCTTCTATTGATGAGTTAGGTAAGATTTCAGTTTCTTTTTCTATGTATGTCTTTTGGTGAAGGGTCGGCTTCCAGTAAACCCAAATGCTCCTTAATCATTGATTTCCTGTGTTAATCTGAATACTCTTTTCCATACATAAGAAGTCTACCTCAAAACTGCATTCCTTCGTTTTTCTGAACAGGTACATCTTTGAGATATGCATTTCCTACTTCCTCTTCATTAAAATGAATCTTGGGGTCCAGTATTTAATAACATTCTTTCCCTGAAGATGATCACATATTTTTTGTGGCTAAGAAAAATATCTTCAGATTTTTTTTTCATATTTATATAAAGATCACTTTAAACCTTTATTTTACTTAAAAAGAACAAGTCAAAGAGTTTGTAAAATATCTTCAGATTTTAACCTGTGAAGTCGTAGTGTTGAATTTGCTTTCACTGATAAGCTGACTTGAAATGAAACATGCTAAGCAGTTGTGTTTTGAGTCAGGAGCCTGAAATCTTGAGATGGTCCATTGGGTGAAATGAAATGGGTTTCATGTGTCCTGCTGTAAGGTTTAGTGGGACAGCTTGAATTTGAAGGATCATACTTGATTAAACAAAAATCTGTATCATCCTTAGCATTGCTTGGTAAAGAATTTAAATTATTTTCAGATAAACTTGGTTTCAGCTTAGCAGATTGTCTTTTCTCAAAAGGTATGTTTGTTTGGAAAGCAAAGAGCTGATGGATGATTATCAGCAAATGACCAAAATGGTCATACTGCACGCTAATGAAAACTCAAGAGTAATAACACTCTGAGGTGTCTATATGTATTTAGATAGAATAATTAATAAACCTGGAGAAGGAAATGGTAACCCACTCCAACATTCATGCCAAGATAATTCCATGGACAGAAGAGCCTGGCAGGCTACAGTCCATGGCGTTGCAAAGAGTTGGACAAGACTAAAACGACTAAACACACACACAAAATTTAATGAAAATCTAGTTATAAGAGCAAAACTAAAATACTTATGGTATACTTTTAAAAACATATTTTTGTCTTTGTTGTTCAGTCACTAAGTCATGTCCAACTCTTGGCATGAGCTGTAGCACACCAGGCCTGACTCTCACTATCTCCCAGAGTTTGCCCAAGTTCATGTTCATTGAATTGGTGATGCTATGCTATGTTTGTCTATTTTAATATAAACTCATAAAATATTCTGAAGATAACAAAGAATTTTATCAGATTAATTTGATAAAGTTGAAAAAATTAAAAGTAACCAATTGTAAAAAAGGATACAAAGTTTTTTTAAGGCCAGTAAACTTTGCTTTCTTCTTCCACTTTGGGAAGTAAAGAGTTGGAAGAAATGTGAAACTTTGTAACACTTGGGGAGTGGGGAGAGGGGAAATGTTGGATCTTACATTTTTCTTTGTTTTGGATGAAAAAACAATCTTCTGTACATTTTACGAAAGGAACACAAACTGGTAGGACAGTAATAATTATAGCTGCTTCCTTAGATGCAATTGAAAGTTTAATGATCTTATTTTTTTTAATTTTACATTTTTAAGGCAATTCTGTTCTGGCTGCCTGCTTGGAAGCCTTCCAGTCTATCGATATGGAGGTTCAGGAGGGGATCCATCCTTGCCTAGGAGCAGTGGACCTGATTCCCATTTACCCTCCCTCTGGTGTCGGAGTGGAAGAGTGTGGAGCTGTGGCCAGAAGTAAGAGAAAATTTTGGGGAAGTGGGTTATTCCTTAATGGAAACCATTTTTACAAATCAGAACAGCTTGTGACAATATAATCACTCCTCCGTTCCCTGGGAAAAATCGACCTTGAAGACTTGTGTCAACAATAAGCTTTCATCGGTTGCAGTGGCACACACAGTGTCTTTGTGACTCATCCTTCCACTTTCTATCCTGTGACGCTGTGGAACACTCAGTGCTGTGGGATGCAGCCACTCGATCATTGTGTCCCCTTACAAATCCACGATAGACCATGAGGAAACAACACTAGTTTTTAATGAGTTCCTTAGACTCTTCAGGGCAGAACGATGGTGTGTTTCGCCCATCTGTGTTCTATTTTCTCGAGCAGGGGTAATGATGAGGTTGAAAACCCACTTAAATGTTAACTCCTACCCCTTTTTCCTCTGATTTTTTTTTTTTTCTTCTCTTTTTTCCTTGTGTACAACTCTCTATAAGATTTTCTTTAGAACTGAACTGTCACATGCTTGATTTCAGCCCCAGGGGTAAGTTTAATTTGGAAAATTTGAGCTATGTCACTTGAGGTGTTTTTGAATTAAGCAAATTGGGAGAAAAGAAAGACCTTTTGCCTGGACTGTCTCGCTGGTTAATTATGAGATTCAGAGGCCCATAAGCTTTGGGGGAAAGTCCGCTGTAGGATGATTGCAGACTTCTCTCTATGACCTCAGAAATCCTCTGCGGTATTGCCTCATTTTTAGGTAACAGGGAGGTGTGTAACATTTGGGATGTAGATTTGGACTCTAGCTGAGCTGCGTCAAGCCCTAGAAATAGGAAAGGAGGCTTGTTTCCAAAGGTGTACCTCACTGCTTGTGCTGCATTTTTAACATGACCTGACAATCTGTGGATTATTTCTCTGGGGAAATCTTGGCCCAAAATTTGGTTTACTTTTCCTCTAAGAAAGAGTTAAAATTCAGCATGGGGAAAAATACATTTCACACGAAAATGAAGAGTTCAGAATTGTTCAGACCAGAATAGTGATTTTAATTGTCTTCAAAACAATTATGTTCAGTTATATTAAATCTCAAATTAGTTAGTACATGAAGTTCTTCATTACATCAGGACTGGTCCACCCCAGATTCTCGGCCAGCATAGGAGACAGTTGACAACAGGAGGGTCTGGACAGAGTACTTCTCCCTTCCTTTGCCCTTTTACTTCATTGGCAGCTACTGTACCTCATGATTTAAACATGGACATTTCTAATTAAATGTGAGCTCAGCTGCATTCTTGAACTAATTTATAACATTCAATTTGAAATGTAATAGCTTCAATCTTCATCTGATTAAAAACAGTCATATACTGTACATGGTTACTATTTTGATGCTCCAACATGCAGTTTTTATTTTTACATTCTCCTTTCTACACAGCTGTTCATTTAATATCATCCATTTTTTTTAAGTTTTTAAACTTTTTTTGGTAACAGCATGCTCAAGCATTCTTATGAGGAAGAAGTGTTCATATTCTAGGATCTCACTGTTCTCAGAACAGTGACAGGATGTTTTCTACTAGGGTAACTGCTTCTCATGGAAACTACATTAAAATAATAATTTAACTAACTTTCTTTGGGAAGAAGGGCAGTGGAGAACATTCCAGTGATGAAGAACATAGTCAATATGTCTGATTCATGTATGCTTTATGTGCAAAAATTCTGAATGATATATTTCAAACATTTTGAAAACAGTTGGAAGCTTGATTATTCCTTAAGGAAGGGGTTCTTAAAGTAGGGTCCAAACTTGGTATTCAGGGAACTTATAAATAATGTTAGAGTCACTTGCAGTTTTTTATGATGTATATTTGTGTATACATACATAGCTACACAAACACATATCTTTGCATATAATTTTAGTTTAAGAACTTCCACCTCGCAGTTCAGTTCAGTTGCTCAGTCATGTCCAACTCTTTGCAACCCCATGAACTGCAGCACGCCAGGCCTCCCTGTCCATCACCAACTCCTGGAGTCCACCCAAACCCATGTCCTTTGAGTCGGTGATGCCATCCAACCATTTCATCCTCTGTTGTCCCCTTGCCCTCCTGCCCTCAATCTTTCCCAGCATCAGGGTCTTTTCAAATGAGTCGGCTCTTCGCGTCAGGTGGCCAAAGTATTTGAGTTTCAGCTTCAACATCAGTCCTACCAATGAACATCCAGGACTGATCTCCTTTAGGATGTACTGGTTAGATCTCCTTGCAGTCCAAGGGACACCACAGTTCAAAAACATCAATTCTTAGATGCTCAGCTTTCTTTATAGTCCAACTCTCACATCCATACATGACCACTGGAAAAACCATAGCCTTAACTAGACCTTTGTGGACAAAGTAATGTGTCTGCTTTTTAATATGCTGTCTAGGTTGGTCATAACTTTGCTTCCAAGGAGTAAGCATCTTTTAATTTCATGGTTGCAATCACCATCTGCAGTGATTTTGGAGCCCCCCAAAATAAAGTCAGCCACTGTTTCCACTGTTTCCCCATCTATTTTCCATGAAGTGATGCAACCGGATGCCATGATCTTTGTTTTCTGAATGTTGAATTTTAAGCCAACTTTTTCACTCTCCTCTTTCACTTTCATCAAGAGGCTCTTTAGTCCTTCTTCACTTTCTGCCATAAGGGTGGTATCATCTGCATATATGAGATTATTGATATTTCTTCTGGCAATCTTGATTCCAGCTTGTGCTTCCTCTAGCCTAGCGTTTCTCATGATGTACTCTGCATATAAGTTAAATAAGCAGGGTGACAATATACAGCCTTGACATACTCCTTTTCCTTTTGGGAACCAGTCTGTTGTTCCATGTCCAGTTCTAACTGTTGCTTCCTGACCTGCGTACAGGTTTCTCAACAGGCAGGTCAGATGATCTGGTATGCCCATCTCTTTCAGAATTTTCCACAGTTTATTGTGATCCACACAGTCAAAAACGTTGGCATAGTCAATAAAGCAGAAATAGATGTTTTTCTGGAACTCTCTAGCTTTTTTTTTTTTAATTTAAATTTATTTATTTTAATTAGAGGCTAATTACTTTACAATATTGTATTGGTCTTGCCATACATCAACATGAATCTGCCACGGGTGTACACGTGTTCCCAATGCTGAGCCCCTCTCCCACCTCTCTCCCCATACCATCCCTCTGGGTCATCCTAGTGCTTTTTCAATGATCCAGCAGATGTTGGCAATTTGATCTCTGGTTCCTCTGCCTTTTCTAAAACCAGCTTGAACATCAGGAAGTTCACGGTTCACATACTGCTGAAGCCTGGCTTGGAGAATTTTGAGCATTACTTTAGTAGTGTGTGAGATGAGTGCAATTGTGCAGTAGTCTGAGCATTCTTTGGCATTGCCTTTCTTTGGGATTGAAATGAAAACTGACCTTTTCCAGTCTTGTGGCCACTGCTGTTTTCCAAATTTGCTGACATATTGATTGCAGCACTTTCACAGCATCATCTTTCAGGATTTGAAATAGTTCAACTGGAATTCCATCACCTCCACTAGCTTTGTTCATAGTGATGCTTTCTAAGGGCCACTTGACTTCACATTCCAGGATGTCTGGCTCTAGATGAGTGATTACACCATCATGATTATCTGGGTCGTGAAGATCTTTTTTGTACAGTTCTTCTGTGTATTCTTGCCACCTCTTCTTAATATCTTCTGCTTCTTTTAGGTCCGTAACATTTGTGTCCTTTATCAAGCCCATCTTTGCCTGAAATGTTCCCTTGGCGTAAACATGGTTAAAAGTCAAATGTACATAGTTTGTTCCCCAAACTCTGAAGACCTACATAACTTCCCTTTCCCCCTCACTATGCACATCCTTCTATTTCCTTCTCCCCTGAGCCAGGTCTTTCAATTCTTTTATCTTATTATTTAGGATTCAAATCCTATTTTGGTACTTTTTTTTTTTTTTTATTTTCAGTTCAGTTCAGTTCAGTTTAGTCACTCAGTCGTGTCCGACTCTCTGTGACCCCATGAATCGCAGCACACCAGGCCTTCCTGTCCATCACCGACTCCCGGAGTTCACCCAAACTCATGTCCATCGAGTCGGTGATGCCATCCAGCCATCTCATCCTCTGTTGTCCCCTTCTCCTCCTGCCCCCAATCCTTCCCAGCATCAGAGTTTTTTCCAATGAGTCAACTCTTTGCATGAGGTGGCCAAAGTATTGGAGTTTCAGCTTTAGCATCAGTCCTTCCAAAGAACACCCAGGACTGATCTCCTTTAGAATGGACTGGTTAGGCATTGTCTATTGACTTCTCACTGTAGAAGATGAGAATTTAGCTTCCTTTCACCACATCCCTCACGTCCAGTGTGCGTGCAGACACACAGACACACACACACTTACATTTTTTGGATCAGTATTTAGTGGTCACGTTATTATCACTATATAAACATTATTCACAATGAAGCATTTAGACTTTTATTATTTTAAGTAAGTAAGTAAGTAAATGTCGCTCAGTCGTGTCCAACTCTTAGCAACCCCATGGACTGTAGCCTACCAGGTTCCTCCGTCCATGGGATTTTCTAGGCAAGAATACTGGAGTGGGTTGCCATTTCCTTCTCCAGGAGATCTTCCCAACCCAGGGATCAAACCCAGGTCTCCCGCGTTGTAGGCAGACGCTTTACCATCTGAGCCACCGGGGAAGTCTTTCTGTAAAACCTTTTCTTTTTGCTAGAATTGATTGTTATCTTTTTGATTGTTTGTTTACTCAAGTTGTTTATATACTTACCACTGATTTAACACCAGACTCTGTCAATAATAACATTTATCCCTGCATTCAGATAAAACACATCATGTATTGACTGTTCCATAAATTTTGTCTTCTTAAACAACTATCTTTTAGAACTTTTTGATCTGATTAGAACCAGTTACTCTAAATTTGTTGAGGATAACTGTCATCATAGCATTTCCTATTACTATTTTCCTAGGTTTTCCCTTCATCTTTCTGCATTTTGGATATCCTGGTTCCTGAATCCCACATCTTCTCTCCCTCCCCACCCCCGCTTTATTTTATGCCCTTGTTTTAGTGGAATGTATCCTCTTCTGGCTTTATAAAAAATGAGGGGGGAGGAGGAGAATAAATTTTTGAGAACTTACATGTCTGAAAATGCCATTATTTTACCTTCATACTTAATTTTTAGTTTGCCTAGGTATAGAATTATATGTTAGAAATGATTTTACTTTATTTTGAAGACATTGTATCAATTCTTATTTCCATGTTGCTGTTGAGACTTCTGAAGCCATTATGATTCCTGATCTTTGTATATGATCTGTCCCTTCTCTGGAAGCTTGTAAGATCTTCACTTTGTTTCTAGTGTTCTCAAATTTCTCTGATGTGCCTTTACATGCATCTGTTTTCATCCATTATGCTAGACACACGGTAGGTCCTTTGAGTCCTTGAAACTCATCCTTCATTGCTGGAAATTCTCTTGCGTTATTCCACTGATGACTTCTGTTTTCTCAGTTCTTTCTGGAAGCCCCATTATTTGGTTACTGAAACTCTGTACTGGTTCTCTACACTTACTTTCTCTCTCTTTTTTTTAAATCACTTTGTATTTTTACAATAATTACTTGCAAATGTCCTCTACTTTATATCGAAAGCCTTCAATAAGTTTTTCATTTCTTCTGTATTAGTTTCCAGGTGCTTTTATTTACTCTCTGAGTGTTCACTTTTCTAAATAACATCCTGGTCACATCTCATGAATATAGTAGCAATGTATAAGTTTTGACAGTTTCTTCTTTCTGCATGTTGTCTGTTCCCACCTCCCTACCCCCACTTACACCCCCAGGTTGCTTTCTCCTGTTTTGTTTTAAAACCTTCCTCAGATGTCAGATGATCATTGGTTGGCTGCTTACTCCAAGAGTGGACACTGAAAGACTGAGTGGATAATCTGAGGATGTAAGTGAGGTTTGTGGCCGGGTTGTTTCTTTGGAGAACTTCTACTATTTCAGTATCTTTGGGGTCTTTCTTCTTGGGTTTTTCTGGTTTCCTAAAGAAGAATCCACCAGTCTTCAGCCTGGAGTATTCAGCTGTCCATGATTTAGGAACTGAGTTGCAGAAGAGACTAGAAGAGTCTCAGCAGTTAGTATGCAAATGTTCCCTTCATTCCCCTCTTTTCCTGAATCCCCACTGCCCTCAGCTGTATCCCCTAGTCCAGACACAGATAGTGTTTACCTCTTATGTCTTCTGCCAGCTCCCCATCCATGTGGAGGGGGTGGGATCTAACTGCTGCTTAAACAGACTTTCCACCAGTCTCCCTGTTTGGAGCTGTGGCTTTAGCTTCTATCCCAGAATGAGGTCACCAGTCGTGACCATTTCCAGGTGCCTGTGCTGTAAGTCAGGCCGCTTCTCTGCTGTCCAGGGTCTTCTGCTCATCTTATATCCGTTCTCCAAGTTTCAGTCCCATCGCTTCCTTTTCCATTTCTGTTTGTTTGAGGGAATCAATGCTTTGCAAATAGATCTCTTTGACATCTTTTTTTCTGGGATTTTTGGAAGAAGTGAATGTAAACATAGGGATGGATCTACACTTTCATCTTTACTTGGAAGTCCCTACTTCTCTGATTCCTCTTGGTGATTTTGATTATCTTAGATCCTTCAAGGTGCAATGAATTCACCTAATTGGAACCAAAGATAAATTTACAGGAACATTGTTCTTTTTTCTGACTTCTACCTCATAATCAAAGGTATTTAGTCTCAATTTCTAGACTTCAATTATTCTTTTATAGACTGATTACTGTGGGCCATTTGCTGCGTGTGTATTTTCCACTTGTTCCTTGCTCAGTGTTTCACGTGCCAGAGACAGTGTCTCTGAAATGTGACCTTGTTTCTCACTCACACTCAAACCTTCCTGCTGCTGCTAAGAAGGACTAAATGAAGATGGAGGGGTGGGGTCAGAGCAGGAGGTGCTCAGACAAATCCCCCCAATGATTTGCCAGTGAAAGTGGGCTTAACTAACCTGTGATTTCATAATATTCTGCTTTGAAAGTCTAGACCATAGCTATGAGTACTGTAAATCATATGGAAACTTGCTTTTTGTGCTATGTCATTAATCAAATGAAATGATGTTTATATAATGCTTTGTGAATTGACATTATTTAGAAGATTGGAAAGATAAAATGCTAGTTAAATAAGTTACATAAATAAAGATTTAGCACTTACATGATTGGTTTTTTTTTAATTTACCTTAAAATATATGACCATTAATGAATTTGATTAGATTTATCAGGCTTGTTAGGTGATGTTTCAAGTGTTTTTATGTCTTGGAGAACATGTGCCATGACAGATTCACACGACATCAACACTTGTGTGGTAGTCTTAAGACCCTTCGATTACCTTATTACAGATTGTCAAAACATGGGCTGATCTGGCAAATCAGGAACAACTTTTTACTTCAAGAATTTCCTACTCTGATTCTCCAGTTGCTATGGAGATCATCTCATAAAACAGCCTTGGATTTCATTGCTATTAATCAGTATAGATGTTGAGTTCTGATATTGTTCTCTCTACCATTAACACTACCCTCATTGCCATAACATAAAAACAATGGTTGATTTTACAAGCATATGTTAACATAGTTTAAGGACATAGCATTTACTTTGAGATTTACAGGATACTGCCATCAGACAAAAAGCTGGTAAAAAGGGATTATGCATTGGGAAAGTTCTTAAAATATCCAAATTGATTTCCAGCAACTTGAGTATACTTTAACTACAAAGAAGAGTTATTAGGTTGTTCATAAATGCATATTGCTACAGGCTTAATAAATACAACAAGATTATATCTACCACTGTAAAACAGAGCTACTCATAAGGAAGAAAAAGGCCAAATGAGAGGACTGGGATAAACTAGGTTATTCTCCCATGACTGGCAGTTACCGACACACACAGTCAAACTTGCAAAAGCTGCTCTCTTTCTATCACTTTGGCTCTGCAGCAACCTGAAGTCCAAGTACATTAACAAACACTCCGTGGGCATCCCTTGGCCAGTGGGGTACCTGAGCCTGTGGATGGACGATTCTAAGGCCCATTCCAGCAAGACCAAGCCCCAGTTGCTCACAGCAATGACTGGTGTAATAACACTCCCTTGTACTGGCTTTTCTTTCTTTCCTGTTTCACTCTTGGTGTGTACTGAATAGACTTTATTGAAAATTTTGACAAGAATAAGTGTATTATTATTTTATTTAATTAATAAAATAATTGTTATGCTTCCCAGTTGGTGCTAGTGGTAAAGAACCCACCTGCCAATGCAGGAGACGTAAGAGACATGGGTTCGAGGCCTGGGTTGAGAAGATCCTCTGGAGAAGGAAATGGAAACCCACTCCAGTATTCTTGCCTGGAGAATCCCATGGACAGAGCAGCCTGGTGGGCTACAGTCCATAGTGTTGCACAGAGTCAGACACATCTGAAGTGACTTAGCACAGCACACATGTGTATTATAAGAATCTTCTAATTGGGATGAGTGGGTGGAGTTCATGAAATCTTTGCTGCCTGACTTTATACTTCTCATAATTCTTCCCTAGTCTAAAAGTCTATAGTTTAAAACTGGGAGACCCTTACCCCACCACCACTTCACCTAGGGAAGGGGTCTCCTAGAATACTCAGGATTAGTCATGGGTCACTGTGGGAGATATTAACACTCACCCTTTACTAGCATAGGCAGGTCTGGGATCTCAAAGTTTAGAGGTTCTAAGTTTTCTGATTTTCAGTATATATATATATGTATGTGTTTGTGTGTGTGTATGTGTGTGTGTATAGCACCCAGAAATTACATTTATGTCATTGCTAATGTTGTTTTAGACAATATTGACCTAACAGAGGATTTATAGCAAATGATTCATATGATGCTAACTTTTTTGAGCCTAGACCTCTAACCAAGGCTATGCTTTTCCTGAATTCCTTTCCATCTGTCCTTCCTAGTATATGCAATGATTTCTAGGCCACTAGGATAAAAAATTCTGAAGAAATAATGTAGTGATGCCAGTGGCATTGATGGGCCTGTAAAACTAAGTGCATCAGCACAAGTCTCTGTACACCCTCATGTGTCCACCAGCCTATCCACCTGGTCTCCACTTGGCAAGTGAGGGTGTGCTTCTCAGGAGACCCAGAGCATGTGATAATAGTAATGATGGCAACACAGGCTATCCTGAAATGCTTTTATAATAATTATAGCATTATTTATTAGATTTTCATTTATTGTGTGATTCAAAATTGCATATATTGAATACCTCACATTCCAATTTTAATTAACCAAAATATATCATCAGGTAATGTCTCAAGATAAAAATTGTTGTGCCTCTCTTACCCTCATAGTCTATACATGACAGTTTCCTGGATAGTCTAAGTTATCTGCTACCTTGAGGGAAATAGAATTGTTTTTGTTTTTTTTTTTATAGAATTGTTATAATGAGAGTGAGGAAGTAGCCATCAGTGTTTGTGTGTGAATTTTTAGGAGCCATTTAATTTTTAAATTTTTTTCTTAATATATACATTTCATTGAATTATAGTTGACTTACAATGTTTTAGGTGCACAGCAGAGTGATTCAGTTATGCATATATATTATTTTTCAGATTATTTTCCATTATAGGTTATTATTAGGTATTGATTATAGCTCCCTGTGCTATACAGTAAATCTTTGTTGCTTATTGCATATCTATTTTTTTCATTAGAAATCTAGCATTCTTTTCACACTAAGTCAAACACGTGAGTCAAATGTTATAAATTTTTTAGTTAGGCAAACATTCATAAGTTTTCAAAGATATACATATTATTCATAAAATTTATATATATATATGTGTATATATATATATAATACAAAAGCTTTTCTACTACGCTTGATAAAAGCTTGGAAAAACATCAGAAAAAGAAAGGAAGATGGAGAAATTGGAAAACATAAACTAAATGAAACCGGAGCACTGAATATAAAATAGAAAAAGTGAAACAAAAAAGTAAAAGATCATCATATGGTCCAGTTGTTTTTAAACATGAGTACTCATTAGAAATATATCTGGAGTTTGGAGGAAAAAAGCAGTATCTGGGCCTTTGTATTTTTCAAATAATTCCAAGATAACTCTGATTTTCATCTGGATGTTAAAAAGTGATCACAGGTTTTTCTATTAAATGATAGTTTTGGTGATATAGAATTCTATTATTTTTCTGTTGACCATCATGATACAGTGGTATTAAGTGAGTAATAGTTATGTAATCACTATTACATAAAGATGTTAATCAGTTTTTACAGTCAACAGCAGGACAAAAAAAGATAATTACAATTGCAGGCCATAATGGAAACATGATTAACCTAACAATATAAAATAATTACATACAGTTTGGGGGGTCAAACTGAATGATGTGATAAGTGAAAGTACATACAAGCACATTTTCATCCACCAAGCCAGTCTATGTCTTTTGGTTGGTGCATTTAGTCCATTTACATTTAAAGTAATTATTGAGATGTCTGATCCTGTTACCATTTTCTTAATTGTTTGGAGTTTATTTTTTGTAGGTCTTTTCCTTCTCTTATGTTTCCTGCCTAGACAAGTTCCTTTAGTATTTGATTTAAAGCTGTTTTGGTGGCACTGAATTTTCTTTTGCTTGTCTGGACAGCTTTTGATATCTCCATCAAATCTGAAGGAGAGCCTTGCCAGGTAGAGTATTTTTGGTTGTAGTTTCTTGGCTTTCATCACTTTAAATATATCTTGCCATTCCCTTCTGGCTTATAGAGTTTCTGTTGAGAAATCAGCTGATAACCTGATGGGCGTTTCCTTGCAAGTTTTTTGTCATTTTTACCTTGTTGCTTTTAATATTTTATCTCTGTCTTTAATTTTTATCAGTTTAATTGCTATGTGTCTCGGTGTTCTTCCTTGGGTTTATCCTTCCTGAGACTCTGTGCTTCCTGGACTTAGTTGACTATTTCCTTTCCCATGTTAGGTAAATTTTCAGCTATTATCTCTTCAAATATTTTCTCTGGTCCTTTCTGTTTCTCTTCTGCTTCTTGGACCTCTCTAATGTGAATGTTGATGTATTTAATGTTGTCCCAGAGGTCTCTTAGGCTGTCTTCATTTTTTTCCATTCTTTTTTCTATATTCTGTTCTGTGGTAGTAATTTCCACCATTCTGTCTTCCAGGTCATTTATCCATGCTTCTGCCTCAGTTATTCTACTGTGGATTCCTACTATAGTGTATTATTCATCTCTGTTTGTTTGTTCTTTGGTTCTTCTAGGTCTTTAGTAAACATTTCTTGCATCTTCTCCATTGTTCTCCTGAGATCCTGGATCCTCTTCACTATCATTATTCTGAATTCTTTTTCTGGAAGGTGCCTGTATCTACTTTATTTAGTTGTTTTTCTGGGATTTTATCTTATCCCTTCATCTGGGACATAACTTTCTGCTTTTTCACCCTGATTAACTTTCTGTAATGTGGTTTTTGTTCTAGCTGTGGGATTGCAGTTCTTCTTGCTTCTTCTGTCTACCCTCTGGTGGAGGTGGCTAAGAGGCTTATGTAAGCTTCCTGATGGGAGGGACTGGCAGTGGGAAAAACTGGGTCTTGCCCTGGTGGGCAGGGCCTTGCTCAGTAAAACTTTAATCCAATTATCTACTGATGGGTGGGGTTGCACTCCCACCTTGTTGAGTGTTTGGTCTCAGGTGACCCAGCTCTGGGGTCTGTGGGCTGTATGGTAGGGTTAATGGTGACCTCCAAGAGGACTTACACCAAAGAGTACCTTCCAGTATTGCTGCTGCCAGTGTCCCTGTCGCTGAGGTGAGCCCCTGCTGACCCCCACCTCCATAGGAGACCCTCCAACAGTAGCAGGTGGTTTTGGTTTAGTCTCCTGTGGGGTCACTTCTCCTTTCCTCTGGGTTGTGGTGTGCACAAGATTTTGTTTGTGCCCTCTAAGACTGGAGTCTCTGTTTCCTCCAGTCCTGTGGAAGTCCTATAATCAAATCCCACTGGCCTTCAAAGTCAGATTCCTTGGTGACCCGCAGTCTCTTTATCAGATCCCTAGGCTGGGAAGCCTGACGTGAGGTTCAGAATCTTCACAACAATGGGAGAACTTCTTTGGGATTATTGTTCTCCGGTTTGTGAGCCACCCACCTGGTGGGTATGGGATTTGATTTTATTGTGACTGTGCCCTTCCTGTCGTCTTGCTGTGGTTTCTTCTTTGTCTTTGGACTGGGGGTATTTTTATAGTGGGTTCCAGCATCCTTCTCTTGATAGTTGTTCAACAGCTAGTTGCAGTTTTGGTGCTCTTGCAGGAGGAGATGAGCACATGTCCTTCTACTCTGCCATCTTGAACCAGAGTATCATAAATTTTTTAGTGAGGCAAAAATTAGTATTTTAAAATATAGATAATATATATAGTATTTATATATATATATGTATATACAAAAGGTTTTGATACAGGCCTTTTGATACAAGCCTTTTGATAAAGGCTTGAGAAAGAAAATTTTAAAAAAAAGAAGAGATGGAGAAATTGGAAAACATTAACTCGTGTGTGAAGTTTTGACAACCAAAAGGATAGGACTTGTGAAAGCAGGTTACAGAGTGTATTCCATAGCAATACAGTCGAGAAAGAAGGAAGGCCACCTCACTGTTTGCTCCCAGGAAGATGAGGACTGGGGTTGGGCTTTGGGAGGAGAGCATTACAAATAGTACTTGTCTTCCTTTCCCAAATCTTGAATCAATTCAACAGTAGAGAAAGGCAGATGAGAAGTGGAAATACTAACTTTATTACTGATAAAAACTAATGTGACTGCTCAGCTTACCCACCTGGAGAATCAGACATCCAACCAGTTAGAGGCAGCACTAGACAGCTCAGGCCTGACCCTGGCAAGCTGATGGCAAGGAGGAGATGCAGTGGAATGGGCGTTTCCTGCTGACAGCTACCTCCGAAGAAGGAAGAGAGGAGGGAGGAGCAGGCCTCTGCACACCCCACTTCTCTCCCAAACTCTGCATCAGGGAATGGATGTTGGGAGGGAGCAAGGCCAAGTGTTGTAATTTCCTAAAGGCTGTAGTAACAAAAGTGCCACAGACTAGGTGATATAAACTCCAGGAATTTATCATCTCACAGTTCTGGGGGCTAGAAGTCCAAGCTCAGGGTATCGTCAGGGCTGGTTGCTTCTGAGCCCTGGGAGGGAAGGAAGGATTTGTTCCATTTTGGCTTGTGGATGGCTCTCTTCGTGTTCACATGGCATCCTTCTTGTATATTGTCTGTGTACAAATGTCCCTTTTTTATGAGGACACCAGTCATGTTGGATTAGGGCCCTGCTCTAATCCAATATGTGACATCATGTTAACTAATTATATGTCAATGACCCTACTTCCAAATAAGGTCACATTCTCATATCCTGGGGGCTATGACTTCTACAGATGAATTTGACAGGGGCACAGTTTAATTCATAACAGCCAGTAAGACCAGCAGTACTCTCTACATGTGGAAATAAACATCAATAGTGAGCAAGAAGCATTTTCCTTCAAAAGGAGATTTATTTATTTATTTATTTATTATCCCACACATGGTACACTTCACTGAGTTTAAACAGCACAGAGTTCTGACACATGTTATTGATGGTAGATAAAATATTATTTTTACTGAGTCTATGAAATATTTATTTTTACTTGTTAGAGATATTTTATTATTTTTTAATTAATTTATTTTAATTGGAGGCTAATTACTTTACAATATTGTGGTGGTTTTTGCCATACGTCGACATGAATCAACCACGGGTGTACATATGTCCCCCTATCCTGAACCCTCCTCCCACCTCCCTCCCCACCCCATCCCTCTGGGTTGTCCCAGAGCACCGGCTTTGAGTGCCGTGCTTTGCACTTGTCGTCTGTTTTACATATGGTGATATACATGTTTTGATGCTATTCTCTCAAATTATCCCAGTCTTGCCTTCTCCCACAGAGCCCAAAGTCTGTTCTTTATATCTGTGTCTCTTTTGCTGTCTTGCATATACTATCTTTCTAAATTCCATATATATGCATTATATGCATCAGATGCATTTTATATGTACATCAAATGCATCAAGCGCATTCTTTTTTATAGCTGAGTAATACTCCATTGTGTATATGTAGCACAACTTCCTTATCCATTCATCTGCTGATGGACATCTAGGTTGCCATGGATGGCCTAGCTATTGTAAACAGTGCTGCAGTGAACATTGAGTTACACATATCTCCTTCAATTCTGGTTTCCTTGCTGTGTCTGCCCAGCAGTGGGATTGCTGGGTTGTACGGCAGTTCTATTTCCAGTTTTTTAAGGAATCTCCACACTGTTCTCCATAGTGGCTGTACTAGTTTGCATTCCCACCGACAGTTTAAGAGGGTTCCCTTTTCTCCACACCCTCTCCAGCATTTATTGTTTGTATACTTTCAGAAGGAGATTTGAAGTGGTGGGCATGGGTGCCTGGAAATGGGCATCCCCTGAGAGGTGATAAAAAGGAGACAGATTGTGGATGGGGGATGGGAAGACTTGCCCTGTTTTGGGGGCAAGTCGTGAGAGTTCGGGCTAGACATGAGACTACTAAGAGGTTGTCGAGTGTTGACACTGGCCAGTGGCCAGGAAGATGGAAGAGGTATGAGAGCCAGACACGCGTGAGGAGCATGCAAACTGCCTCATGCAAACTATTTGTTTGGCATTTGGGTATCTCTGGTTGTGTGGAAGAGCCACCTTTACTGTCCCTTGCTGTGGGGAGTTGACTATACTGAAGGCTGTTTACACATTGCTGATCCATTGGCCAGCAGAAGGCTTCCTGGCCATCCCCAAAGCTTAGCCATGTCTCAGCTGAACTACTGTTTTGGGGAGTCCCAGCTTCTTAACATCCTCACTGAAAGAGAATAAGAAGTCCTTATGAAATGGATGCACTATAAGGAAGCCACAGGCCAATTTCAATCCCACCCACCCTTTACAATATACATATGCCCATGAGTTTTTGATCAGTGTGACCTAAACAGTTACATCACATTGAATGGCTGGACAGGAAAGCCAGATGGTAAGCAGACAAAATAAGGTTTTTGGAGCTGAGTAAACCTGAGCTCAAACCTATTCTACTTACTTGCCAACTGACTTAAGGAAAATTGTCTAGTCTATTTTATAGTCTTTTTTGGTCTTATATCTATACCATGGGGAATAATATCGTCCTGTCAGGATGGTTATGAAAAATAATGCCCATAAGTAAAGCCCCTGGTCCCCTGCCTTGCGCCTGGAAAGAGCTGTCACTATTTTTAGTGATTCTCTATGGCCTTATGGAGGGGGTTGCTGAGCAGTGGGGGCCTAGGTTATCCCCCTCCACCATAAAGAGAGTGGATTCCTCTTCTCTGTTTTGTGTTATTGAGATTCTAAATAAAGTACCTCTTGAGAAAGGGATTGCACGACAAGATGTTTGCAAACCTCTCAGGCAGAAGATCTGTGAAGTGCTTTCAACTCTAAAATTCTAAGTCCTATAGCAGACAGCTTCTTCCATGTCAGTTCTTATCTTGAAATGGTATTTGGCTCCCATTTCAGAGACCTGCCATGCAGGTAAATGAAGAGGTATTTGTGAGCATCCAAGCAGTGTTGGAGTGCTTGTTATGTTTCCATTTACCATAGGACAGGCTATGGGGACTATAGGAGAAGCATGGTAGAGCTCCTCCCCCCAAGAAAGCTGGGCCATGAAATCTGCACCTGAAATAGGAGAGAACACCATTTGTTGTTGTTTACATGGGACACAATAAAGCAAGTGACTGAATGCAGTGTAAATTCCATATGTTAGGTCACTCAAGGAAGTGTAATTCTTTAAAGAGTATCATGTCTGCACGAAATCTGCAGCATATTTCCTACAAAGGAATAACAAGCTCTGTGTATACATATCTCCATGAAAGTGTATGTTATATGCAAGGAAACAGTAAGATTCTTGGATGTAAAGATCTATGTGTGGGGGAGTTCCCTGGTGGCCTAGTGGTTGGGAATCCGGGCTCTCACTGCCCAGGTTCAGTCCCTGGTCGGGGAACTGAGATCCAACAAGCCATGTGGCACAACCAAGAAATAAAAAGTAAATGCATATGTGTAAAATGTGTCCTAGACTACTAATATACCATATGCATGCGTGCTATGTCGCTTCAGTCCTGTCTGACTCTATGTTGCCCTGTGGACTATAGCGTGTCAGGCTTCTCTGTCCATGGGATTCTTCAGGCAAGAATATTGGGGTGGGTTGCCATGCCCTCCTCTAGAGGATCTTCCTGACCCAGGGATTGAACCCACGTCTCTTATGTCTACCTGCATTGGCAGGCGGGTTCATGTATTTTTATGGATACCTATATGGTCATGAAATTGTATGATTTGCTAAGGTTTTTGGGGCACATGAGGATAGGTCCAATGTTTTCATTCTATAGCCGGAAAACAGACCTAGAAATATTAAGAAACTTACTCATAGTTTTCCATCAAGACAGCAACAGAACAGAGGATTCTCACAGCTGTTTATTTACTTGACCTTGCCTAGAACTTTTTATTCTCTTTTTCAAAATTTCAACATTACAGATGTGGTTAAAGTCCACCTCTGTCCATCAGCTACATCTCTGCCGAGTTATGGCATAGTATGCTCACATTCAGTCAAGAATTTCCCCCATACTTTTATTTCTACCTATGTATTTACTCATAAGTCCATACAGTATTTGTTGTATGTGTTTGTAGTCTAAATGTTATTGTACTATCACTTAAAATTTTTTTATTTTATTTTTTAATTGAAGTGTAGTTGATTTACAATTGTTAGTTTGAGGTATACAACAAAGCGATTATGTTTTATATATGTATAGTGTATATATAATATATATACATATAATATTGAAGATTCTTATACTATAACTTTTATATTCAGCAAGATATCATGGAAATCTATCTAGTTCATTCCCTATAACTGCTGTATAGTTATCATAATATACATATATCACATTTTTTCTATTCAATTTGTAGACATTCAGGTTGTTTCTCATTTTTTCCAATACAAATAATGTAGCAGTGAACATTCTTGAATATACTTTCCTGTATACAAATGTAAGGATTTCTTTAGAGCAAAAAAAAAAAAAATGGAATCTTTAGGTACAAACGTTTCAAAATATTTTCAAAGATTAATTTTTATATGAAAATCAAGTGCGTATTCTGGCCTTGTTTCCATTAATACATAACAGGTTTTTTCTTTACATTTTATTTTTTACTGCCATGCCAATGGTAAATTGACAGCTCAGAGACACAAGTGAAATGACGTTCTTTTAGCAAGTACTATTCATTTTGAATTACAGACGCTGTTGTCAGCATAGCATTATTTGTAAGCTTATTTGTCCTTTAGAAAGGAAATGCGATAGGGTAAACAGTAGCATCCAGTGATATGCAGCAGTTTTGCACCCTCTGCCCCCAACCCGGCTAAATTGTTTTCTGCTCCCTCAAGAAAGAACAGGCCACAGAATGTGTCAGTAGAAATGCAATTTAGGAATTGCACTTGATCTTGTTTTTCAGCATAATGTTTCTGTTCTTTCATCATAAAGATCAGCTGCATTTTATTTTTTTCCAGTCCCTTAGAATAACATCCAGTTCTAGTCAGCATGTTTAATGTACTTCTCAATGATGTTCTAGCACAATAAATTTTCGTATCTCGTGCATGTGTACATATGGTAAAAATTTCTTCAAGTTCTAGCCATGTGGGGGAGGAATATTGTGGTTGCTTTGTTAATGCAGTGTTTGTGTTGGAGTGGTTACGGCCCCGCGCTTTAACTCTCAGCGCTGGGCATAATGAGATGGCTTTGATGGTGGCGTAAGAGTCTGGTGGGATGGTCACAGCTTCACACTTCAAAGCCGAGCATATGGGGTGAATACTGGGTAGCTTTGTGCTCTTTGGGGATGGTTGGGAGACAATTCTTAACAGCTCTGTTTAATGAAGACATTGGAAAAGAAACACTCCATCTTTAAAATAATTTTGAATTGCAAAGAGAGAAATTACCACCACCCCCCTTCCATAGACTAAACTAAGAATAATTTTTCCTAGTCTGCACTTAATTAGAGAGAGTGAAGCATCACAACTACACTGTATTTTCAAATGTCTTCTTTTTCAAAGTAGTGTAGCAAGATTAATCGGCCAGTTTTATTTTAGGTATGTGTATGAATTTAGGCAAAAACTTTTAGGGCTATCTGTTTTACCATCTGAGAGATTTTTATGGCTTCTGGTAGAGAATCTTTTTTTTTTCCTTCTCATTAAAAAATACATAAATAAAAAAATCAACTAAACAAGAAACTTGGCTATATTAAGATAGCTATACTAAAACTAGAGGATGCTTGTAAGATTTCAAGTCTAGCACTCAGTTTAATTTTTAGATTCTGTGCTTTTTTTCCCTCTGCTTTTTATTGAGAATGAGGTGATGGGGTTGAAAAATACAGTTTTTGATTGGTATGTCCTGATGAGAATGTGTAAGTAGGCTTTTTTGAGTATCATTAGAGTTCTGGTTTAAAAATAATAATAATAAGCCTTACTTTCAGACTGTAAGCCGGGGAAATAGAATTTATCTATTCCTAGTGGAAAGGGAATGACAGGCTTGAGGTTTTTCCTAGCTGTGCATTTTGACTGCCATCAAAAATGTAACAAAACCAAGCATATCAGTTATGTTCTTTGAGCTTCTGAAATGCAGTTTCTGTTTAACAGTTAAATCTTAACTCCATTTACATCAGTAGTCCTGAAATGCTCCTGAAATAAACAAAAGCAGAAAGAGAAAGAATAATCAGATACTTTTGTAGACATGAAGTATGTGTTAGTGTAAGGCAGGTGAATGCATTTTATAAGATGGATTCTTAAATACTGTCTTAAATATTGTACATTCTCAATAAAATACCACATTTCAGCCATAGTTAAGTCCATTACAGGCTCAGAAATAAACATTTGTGTTAGGGATATGAAGTTCCTGTCTCATTGTGCTGATCCTCCTTTTGCAAAGAGGAATAACCAAACTAATAGAAGTCTCTAGAGGTAAGGCTGTAAATGATAGTTATACATGTGTAGAAATGACTAAAAATCATTTTCAAGTACAGAAGATCAGCTAACCGTAAAGGTTGCATTATGTTTTAAAATACTGTCATTAAATCAGCCTTTTTAGAATATGACTAGTGAAAATGGAAAGATCAGAAATACAAATAACAGTGGTAGGGAAAAGTTGTCAAGAATGGCAGAGAAACTAGGAAATACTGGTCTTTTAATAAAGAACAATTTAGGAAGCTGCAGTTTTGCTTTATCTGTTTCAAGCCAGCAGGATGACATCATACTCTGTTGGTACAAGGTGATTCAGATGTTTCCTCTCTGACGTTACTGTCTGTCTCAGGTAGCCCACAGCTGCAGGTGGCTCTGACAGCTGGGGGCTGGAAGACAGCTCATAAAACATGATGCCGGTGATGGAAAACTGATCACATGGTTTCTCACTGGGGATGCATCGGATGCCTGCTGGTCTTAAACCCTGTTCTCATTTTTGTTAGCATAGCGACCCCTTACTTTCACGTGTAGGTTTGGAATGGATGCTGCCATTTCAGGTTTGCAGAGTCCAACATCTGCAAAGTGCTTAGGAACCAAATTCAATTCATTCAACTTAACAAGTGTTGATTGTTTAGGGAGTTTGAAACCTAGATAGAGGAAAAAAGTCCACGATTAACTATATAATACAAGTAGATTAGATTTGATGTTCTCTCAATAAAAGCTGTACTACATGTATTCTCCAGGCAAGAATACTGGAGTGGGTTGCCATTTCCTTCTCCAGGGGATCTTCCCGACCCAAGGATCAAATCCAGGTTTCCTGCATTGCAGATGGATTTTTTTTTTTTTTTTTTTACCGTCTGTGCAGCCAGGAAGCCCACTATATGAACATGAGAGGAAGAAATTAAATCAGTGGAGGACGGGGGGAGTGCAATGACAAAGCAGGGATAAGTTCAGAAGTTCTGGTTTCTTGGGACTCATTGAAAATGTGGAAAGTCCCTGCTCTGGAAATGCCTGATTCCACTATTGGGGGAACAACCGATTTACAGGAAATGCACACAGAACTATTCCTTTAAACAATGCCACTTACCTAAAAACTGTGAGACTTGAGCTTAAAGATTCAATAATTTTATCTTCTTTAACAGGCCTGTTTGTTTGCATGATGTGAGCATTTGTAATTATAGTACAGGGGATAATTTTTACATAGACTAATTGTGAAAATAAAAATGATAAAATTAAAACCCTTTTTTAAAATGCAGTTCATATAACAAGTAAAATGCCTTGCTAGCAAGTATTCTTCTGACCAAATTTGAGACATTTCTCTGAAATTCAGACAATCTAATTTACTCTTCAGCGACATTACAAATACTTAACCTTCCATGGGCCTTTGGGTTACAGTCATTAGAAACATAGAAGTTACTTCCTTGAGTATGAAGAGTATAGTGTACTATCTCTAATGCTAAATATTATTTTGGCTTTGGTTGTCTTTCATTGCATGAGAATAATGAAATGTCTTATTCATTATTAGAATTATAAGAATATAAATTAAGAATTTATAAGAATAAAATTTCATTATAAGAATAAAAATTAAGTTTGATTCTTTCCATCATGAATTGCTGTAGAAGAGATAACCGCAGAGGAGTGCTGTTTAAATATGTGAGAATTTCGAGTAAGTAGGGACATAACAGTACAGGAAGGTATTCGGAATGTTCAGAATTCAGAACAGTGGGGTAGGCTTGCAGAGGGGAAAAGAAGCAGTGTGTGCTGGGCACTGTGCACCCAGCATTGTGTTCAATCGATGCTTTTCTTAGTTTATCTAATCTTAATCTCTCTATCCATTCTATGGGATAGCTTCTTTTCTTTCTTGTTTCTTTACTTCCTTTATTTTTTTTCCCTTTCCTCTCTTTTTGTCTCCCTCTTTTTTCTTTTAGTTTTATTAAATATTTTTTAAAGCAGGTTTCAGAAGTCATATTCTTTCACCCTGGCTTATTTAAAATATCTAAGCAATGTGGACATATTTTTATATCACCACAATGCCATTATCACATCCATCAAAATGATCGTTTTTTTGGTACCATCTAATATCCAGTATGTAATCCAAACAAATGTCTTTCTGTGATTGGCTTGTCTGAATCTGGATCTATACATGATTCACACAGAGAGGTGATTGTTG
This sequence comes from Bos mutus, assembly GCF_027580195.1. NCBI lineage: Eukaryota > Metazoa > Chordata > Mammalia > Artiodactyla > Bovidae > Bos > Bos mutus. The sequence continues at coordinate 47,459,099 of NC_091618.1, forward strand.
TATCCCTGTCTCCTTTGATAGAATCCAGTTCCCTGCATGCACCCCCACCCCCACTTTTTTCCTTCTGATTCACTGGTTGCAGAAACTGGGTCACTTGTCCTATGGAATTCCCACATTCTGGATCTGTTTGCTTCCTGGTGGTGTCATGTAATTTGTATCTTTATCCCTTTCTTTTCCTACAAACTTTAGGTTAGCCCCAGAGGTTTGATTGGCTTGAACGGTTTTTTGTTTTTGTTTTTTGGCAAAAGTTATTCAGAGGTAGGCTGTGAGCTTTGTATGTATTCTGTGAGGAAGCCATAGTTTCTGATTATCTCACATCTAGTGATGTAAAGATGAACTACCTTGTTCGTAATTGACTTTTCAGGAGGGTTTCATCCATTGATGATCTTTGCCCTGAAACAGTTATTTTCATAGGAGATCCAAAATAGTGATCTTCTAATGCTTTCTTCCACATTTATTAGTTAAGAGTTTCTAAGTTAAAAAATCTTTCCCTCATCAGTTCAGGCTATCTGGCTACACTGAAATACAGTTTATATAGGAAAGGGAAGGTAAATGCTTATTTTTATTCTTTTTAATCACCAGACTTCTAGATAAGGATTTGGTGCATTAGAGGAAGATTTTTTTTTAAATTTTTTCATCTTATAGATAAAGAACTTGAAGCTCAGAGACGGCAAAAAAAACAAAACAACAAATTGCTCAAGATCTCAAACAGCTATTAAGGAACAGAGATGGTATTCAAACCAGTATCTTCTGGCCTCAAAAGCTTGTGCTATTTCTACTATGTACCCCTGCCCTCAACCCTGTCAACTGCTACTGCAACTGTCTTTGTCCCTTGCTTTGCTCTTCAGGAACCAGCTTCAAGACTCCTCCTTTACAGCACCATGGGCTTTGTACGCTTATACAGTACTCCAGAGCTGTAACTCCAAATGGAGGCTCTGGCCTGTCTAGGTCAGAAGCTGGGCCAAGCCAGGAGACAGGTCACATTGTCTCTACTTGGGAGAGGCTTTCCCATCACAGTTTGTGCTTTAGGCTCCTGCAACAGCCAAAGTATGAGTCACTGTAAATTACGGTTGGACCAAATATCAGTGATGGGAATAATTTAGAGAGTACTCAGATGTTAAGTTGTCTTAACTAGCTCTTCTAAACCACTTTCCCTTTCTTCTGCCACCCCAGCTCTCTGCCATTCCAGATTTGAGGGGAGTATTTAGGTAACTGCCTAAAGATTTTCCTGCAATTTCTAAAGCTCTGTTGATTGTTTGTGTCCCTGGCATCTGGCCCCAACCACCCCCGCAGAAACTTGTGATCCATTAGTATCTTAAAGTAGTGTTAAAGAAGCAGAGATCACTTAGTAAATTTGGGAGATTTTCCTGGCTTTGTGGTGTCAACAATATCATGGGTTTCTAATGCTGGAGTCTCTACCTGACTCAGAGGAAGAAAGAACATTTCCGTAGATTTTGTACGACCCAGAGGTACAAAATCTTTTTTTAATGTCCTCCACATTTCACCCCTCCCAATCAACGTGGCAGTCTACATTATAAAGAAACAAATACCAGACTTCAGAATTGCAGTTTGAGGTTTCCTATGCTTATTGTGGCTAAAGGCTCCGTCTCAGCCTTGGATGTCCCATGATGCACCTCTAAATCAAGGAGGCCCACACTCTTGCCCTCCCAGGCCAGCATCCAAACTCCCTGCTAAGTCACTTCAGTCGTGTCCGACTCTGTGCGACCCCATAGACGGCAGCCCACCAGGCTCCCCCATCCCTGGGATTCTCCAGGCAAGAACACTGGAGTGGGTTGCCATTTCCTTCTCCAATGCATGAAAGTGAAAAGTGAAGGTGAAGGCGCTCAGTCCTGTCTGACCCTCAGCGACCCCATGGACTGCAGCCTTCCGGGCTCCTCCATCCATGGGATTTTCCAGGCAAGAGTACTGGAGTGGGGTGCCATTGCCTTCTCCACCAAACTCCCTAAATACCTACAATAAAATACCTAAAATAAAACATCGGGAAAATAAATTATGTTATCTCTATCCTTGCTTATTGGGAACTATACTTAGTGACATGAAAACAGCAGTTCCTTGAAGCAATTCTCTAGAAAAAGACAGGAAAGCAATTCTGTAATCTGCCTTGAGAAGATAAGGTCAGAGACAGAATCTAGATGTAAAAGTGGAAGAAGAAGGTAAAAAAACATTGATATTCAGAGTAGCCTCCATAAAATTGTATTTAGATACTAGGCTTCTTACAGAATATCTGTCCCAGTGCTGCTATCCAGAAGGACTTTCTATGATGATGGCAATGTTCTGTATCTATGCTGTCCAATAGGGAGACCACGTGTGGTTACTGAGCACTTGAAATGTGGCTACTGCAACTGAAAAACAACTTACTGCATTTTAATTAATTAAAATGTAATGGCATGTGTAGCTAGGAGTTGCCATATTGGACAGTGTAGATTTGGCCCTTGTATTCTTAAATTTTTCTTTCTCCTAACAGTATACACATTCTGGAGCTGTTATAAAATTGTTCAAAAATCGAAGGTACTGATTTCATTCATCTTGGTGATAAATTTTCCCTTTGGAATTAGATTTGTAATGGCTTAGAAATTCTGGCCTCCTTTAAAGTGTAAAGTGTTGCTCAGTGGTGTTCCACTCTTTGTGACCCCATGGACTGTAGCATACCGGCCCCTCTGTCCATGGAATTCTCCAGGCAAGAATACCGGAGAGGGTTGCCATTTCCTTCTCTAGGGGATCTTCCTTTGCCCTTTTTCAGGGGATCTTCCTGACCCAGGGATTGAACCCAGGTCTCCCACATTGCAGACAGATTCTTTACCATCTGAGCCACCAGGGAAGCCTTGTACATAAATGTTATTTTGAGACTAACCAAGGAAAAGTTAATTATGCTCAAACTTTGAGTTTTAAAATTTGTGTGAATTATATACCCTTTAGTCATGATGATTATAACAGTGATGGGAATGCACTTAATGTGACCAAACTGTACACCTAGAAATGGTTAAAATGGTAAATTTTGTGTTAAGTGTATTTTACCACAATAAGAAAATTCTGTGCTTTGTTTTCTTTCAGCAGTACTGACTTTAATTTAGTCTTGTTAAAATTTCCCGCTGCCCATAGGCCTTGCTGAGAATCTGGTCCTCAGTGTTCCTGGCTGCAGTGTGTTTCTCTTTGGTGAGGCTGACCTGCCCGAGAAGCGCCCGCTTGTCCAGAGAAGGAAGCAGCTGGGCTGGTTCACCAGAAGGGATTTCAGCACTCTTAAATCTGACCTGGGAGCTGCACCTGCCAGAAGATGTGGTTTGACGGGTTCGCAGTCTGGATTTTTTTTCCGCTTTGGTTTTTAAACTTGAGAATCCTGAGGTTGCCGTCATTTGGTCTCTCCCATGTAATGCAGGAGGGTTACAGCTGGAGCTTTCTTGACTTGCTTGAAGTTCTCCTCTCAGCTCTTTCTACTTACGCCTTCATGAGCCACTCAGGGAGGCTGGAAGCCCTCATCAGATACTCGATAAGAGCCCCCAAGAGGGATGTTCATGATAGGCAATGAGCCCTGCTCATCAGTGGCTGCACTGATGATGAGAATGGTTATCACTGGGATGATGGGTCCTGTTGGCCAGGCATGAGGTTGTATCTGGAGACACCTGGCGGCTCAGGATGTGGGTGTAGCTTACTTTTAGCTGGTGAGAAAGGCTTTCAGTACATCCAGAGTGTCCAGGTTGATGCTTACACCTGACAGTCTGTGGTGGAGGCACCCTGGAGAGAGGCTTTTCTACACTGCGGGCTCTAGAACAGAGAGAACAAACACAGGGAGCAGTATTCTCCCTTGCCCTGGATCTTATCCACTCTTGTCTCTCTCTGCTACTCTTGCCCACACCTTGCTTAGAGCATATCTTCAGAAAAGGCAATGGCACCCTATCAAAAACTCCATCCCCATTTGCTGCACTTCACTATCCTAGGGCCATTTATTTGAGTCTTGATTCTTGTCTCACTCGCTGCACTTCACCATCCCAGGTCCATTTATTTGAGTTTTGATTTTTTTATCCCCTAATATCTTCTGTAGGGATCACTAGTTAAACCATGTTAGGCCACATTTTGATAGTTAATATCTTAGCTGTTACTAAAATACTAGGTCCCAAGAAGCAAGAGGTGGGCAACCTTAAGAAACACATTTCCTCAAGGCACAGTTACACATAGGCTTTTGGTTGCTAATCCCTGGTGCAGAATTCTGCTCTCAAACCAATGACATCATCAGCTAGAGCAGTACAATGAAAAGAGTGTAGGCTTTGAAAGTGAAAGTCGCTCAGTCGTGTCCCATCTTTGTGACCACCCCATGGACTGCAGCACACCAGGTTCCTCTGTCTATGGAATTCTCCAGGCAAGAATACTAGTTGCCATTTCCTTGTCTAGGGGATCTTCCTGACTCAGAGAGTGAACCTGGGTCTCCTGCATTACAGGCTGATTCTTTACCATCTGAGCTACCAGAGACTCTCAGAGTGCAGGCTTTGAGGCTATGCTCAAATCCTGACCTTGCTCTTCATTGGCCATGTGACTTCAGAATGTTCCTTAGCTCAATAAGCCTCAGTTCCCATATCTTTAAAATGGCCATATTAATTATTTTTCCCTCATGAGACTAAAGTTGAAAGGATGACTATTAAGTGCCAAACGTGGTACCAAGGGACCATTTTTTCCTTCCTTTTAGAGAAAAGATTTATCTAAAAAGTGATTATAAATGTGTTTTAGTCTTTACTTGTGGAAAAAAAAGAAGAAGCTGATTGCTCCCTGCCAATTTGAACCTCACATATTTTCCCACGATTTGTCTCACAAACGGAGAAGTGTAAGTTTGTGACTAACTTTTCAGAAAGCTATTTCCTGGTTTCTAATTTGAGCCTCACTGAAAACTGAAAGGATTATTCCACAAACCTAGTCAGCACAGTGCCGGGTGACTGAGATTACAGTTAGAGGATGGGAATTAGAAGCAGGAATCCTAGTACTAGAGAACAGAAGAACAGCATTTAGTGCTGGGTTAGACAGTCCCTCGGAGAAGGCAGTGGCACCCCACTCCAGTACTCTTGCCTGGAAAATCCCATGGACCGAGGAGCCTGGTAGGCTGCAGTCCATGGGATCACTAAGAGTCGGACACGACTGAGTGACTTCACTTTCACTTTTCACTTTCACGCATTGGAGAAGGGAATGGCAGCCCACTCCGGTGTTCTTACCTGGAGAATCCCAGGGACGGGGGAGCCTGGTTGGCTGCCATCTATGGGGTCGCACAGAGTCGGACACGACTGAAGTGACTTAGCATAGCACAGCATAGCATAGCATAGCATAGCATAGCATAGACAGTCCCTAGGAAAACTTAACTCTCATTTCTGCAGTGTTGTGGGGCTGAATGGGTTGGTGTTTGGGAAGAACTTTAACCTGCTCTGAAAAGCGTATCTGAGTTAAAAACTAAATGTTCATGTTATCACTAATCATGTTCAATCTTCTAAGAACAGACTGAGTTTGTAACTGTTTAAACCAAAGTGAACAGTGATCCCCCCATCTCACCTAATGATTGTCTGATAATCTCACCTATTTTACATTGTTTGTTTGGAATGGACAACCCATTGGGGATTTTGATTCCTTCTCTATTTTTTACTCCACATGGAGATCTGTGATTTACATGGAGAATTTGATCAACATCTGAAAATCCTAAGTTTACTTTAAAATGCCAAGATTGACACAGAAATGTTTAAAGATGGTATTTTAAAGGTAATATTTGACATCTGGTAAAGATGCAGTTAGAGGCTCTCCTGCAACTAATGGTATAAATTACTATCAATTGGTAAAAACTTTTTGGAAGTGAGTTGGTGATGTGTATCAAAAGCTCTAAAAATATATGTAACTGCTTTGCAGAAATTCTAATTCTAGATTTATCTTAAGTAAATAGATTTATTCCTGAGGAAGCAATAAAAGGTACATATACTTATGTACCAGTATGTTTATCAAAGAACTATTTATAATAATAAATACTGGAAATAATATAAATGTTAAGAATTTGAGAGTGATTAAATAAACTATGGAATACCTTGGTGAGAGACCATTATGCAAGCAATTAAGTGTGAAGGTTTGGAGGAATTTTTAGACAAGTGGAAAATACAGTACAATGTAGAGAGAATTTTTAGTTTATTAATTAACACAACGAATATTTATTAGGTACCTAAATGTGCCAGGGACTATTATCAATGGGAAAATAGAATTTATTTGCCTTCAAAGAATTTATATTCCAGTGGGGAATAGGTGAAGAGAGTGAAAAGAGAAACAGAAAATTACAAGCTTAATAAATAATTAATTATATGATATGTTAGAAAACAAGTGTTGTTGTTTAATCACTAAATCATGTCCTACTCTTTTGTGACCCCATGGACTGTAAGCCCACCAGGTTCCTCTGTCTATGAAATTTTCCAGGCAAGAATACTGGAGTGGGTTGCTGTTTCCTTCTCCAGGGGATCTTCCCTACGCAGGGATTGAACCCAGGTCTCCTGCATTGGCAGGTGGATTCTTTTCTGCTGAGCCATGGGGGAAGTCCCTAGGAAATAAATGCTACAGCCAAAAAAAAAAAAAAAAATCAGACAGGGCAATGGACATCATGTGCCCGGAATGGGAGTAAACTATGGTTTTCAGATGGGATAAACCAAAGTAGGCCTCATTGTGAAGGCAGCACTGGAGTAAAGACTAGGAGAGAGGCAGTTGGCCATGTGGAAATGTGGACAGGAGACTCAGGCAGAAGGAACATCCAGGGTCAAGGCCAAAGGATATAAAGCTGTGTAGTGTAATTTCAATATTGTAAAATATATATGCACCTATTTATTTTATTTATCTTATATGTTTGTAAGGAAAGGAAATTCTTAAAGCTTCCAACTTATTTTCACTATTTCTTCAAATTGATCTTGTTATTATTTCCATCATCTTTCATAAAGGGAAATTATTGAGGTTTATCAGGTCTGCAGAAGCTGGATTTCAGTGCATTCATTCATATTGCTGACAAAAGAGTCAAATAAGAAAGGAAAAGCAGCACAACTTTCCCCCCATATGTCTTTTTTGCTAATATCTCCTTTCAAGTGGTAGACTCTTTAGTTTGTGCAAAAGACATGAAAATTATAAGTTGCCAAGTTTAGGTAGACCATTACTCCTTGAGGGACTCATTTAATAGGCTCAAAGCAGATTCTAATAGAAAATTAAAATGTTTCAGAGAGGAACATAGAGTATAGATAAATGGTTTCATGAACAAGATTGTAATTCGAGTTTAAGTCACATGATCCACTGAAATTTTAGGTTACCTTACTTGCCCAAGTTATCCATTAAGAAATTCATATGTAAGAAGGAGTAAAATGGTTTCATTTTTAAAAGAAATATCTATTGCAGTAGAATTTCTAGCACCTCTGTCACTAGGATAGAAATATTATTCATCTAATTTTTCAACAAGCTGAGTTCACAACTGTGGCAATTTCCCTCCTTATTTTTAAATTTAATGGCTTTATATATTTTTCTAACATTCTTTATTTACATCAGTGTTTCTCAACATAATTTTCCGCTCTTCCCATCAAAACAGAAAAGCTTCAACACATTGTTGCTATGTTTATTTCTTTTCCTAAAAAATTTAAATAGAAATGATTGGTGCTATGAACTGAACACTTACAGTTAACTTTCCAATGACAAATTAATCTATACAGTACCCGAAAGGAAGCAGAATCTATAAGGGAACAGGTTTCTGTTTTGAAGTTCCTTGAGAATATTATAAACAGAAGAGAAAAAAGTGACCTCAGAAATGATTAACACCCAGAGTCAGTGCCAAACACACAAAATCTTTTAAACCAAATTCCTTTTAAAAGTTTGTAGTTGGCCGGCTCATGAGGAACATAAATAAGGACAAAGCAGTAATAGTTGATACTTTTAGATCTATAAATAAATACTTTATACATATATATTTTAAAACCCTAAACATTTATGGGATAATTTAAACACTGCTGGCTGATATATTGTATGACTGGCCTGCATATATGCATTATTGTTTAAAAATGAGGGACAATTCTTTGAACTGTAGTTTCACATGATGCCGTAGGAATTATAGATGGAGGTAACTGGCACATCTTGGAATCAGGGACTTCTGTTTAGTTATTTCAGTGGGTTACTGAGAGCTGCCCCTGCTTACTTCTTTCTCTCTGTAAATGAGAAGCTGCTGCATCAGGCACTTTTCTTGACATTGAATAATGCCATTTACTGCATACCCCAAATTTTACCTAGTCTTTGAAAAGTAATTTCTAGCCTGGGAATGAGTCCTGTTTTCAGGAGCCTATATCTGTAATTTTCTATGTTTGCTTGTAAATCTATTTGGATGATGGAAGATGAAAGTCTCAATGTGTAATTAAGTGTGTCACCCGTAATTGAAACATGAAGGACTATGTCTCTGCATGAGCTAGAGAAAGGCACTTTTCTGTAGAAAACCTGGGAGCAGGGAAGTCAAGTGCCTGAGGTTGCTTTCACCTGGGCTGGCTTCATTCCATGATGATGTTAACATGTATCTACCCCTGTGATTTCGTCTCTGAATTGCTGTTACTCTGAAAGATTCAGAGTTGAGAAATTGAGGCTTACGGTTCCTCACAGAGTGGGAAAATGTCACAGCTATTTTGCAGAAAGACAGCTGAGCAGAGGCAGTGTTCCTGAAGAAGTGGAACTTGAACTCAGACCCCTGGGGAGCCATTCCCAGCCCCGTGCCGCGCAGTGTCACTTAGCTTTCTCTTCTGTGGATTTGGCCACATGCACAAGAGGCCTGCGTTCTTCCCGCCATGGGAGTATCGGACTTAGCAATTATGTTTGATTTTTATGGCTTTAGTCATCAAATGTCCTGTTTCAGCTGTGGTTTCTCTTTAATACATGTTCTAAAAAATGTAAAATACCAATATGTAATGATGACTAATTGCTTTCAGTGTAATAACAGCTGTTTATATTTTTGAACCTGAGTTCCAAGTCTGTCGTCTTGCTCTGTTTGTTACTCTGAAGCAAGGCCCACAGGCTAGGTTTTATCTTTGTTTAACCTTCGTGTTTTTACACCCAGTAACCTGCATGGTTCCTGGCACTCAGCAGGTTTCAGTAAAAACATATTTAATAAGAGAGCCACACATTAGTTCATGAGAATCTCTTTATTTATTCAAACTGTAATGCAATCTATAAATTTGAAGTTCTCTCTTCAGACATAAAAATGCCATATACTCCAAAACACTACCTCGGTTCCCTCCTCACGCATCTTTTAAAGCTAAGCCATCAAAGAAGAGCTTAATATAATAAAGAGAACTTTTAAATACATCTCTTAGCAAACTTCTGACCCCCTAAAACAAAACCTTTTCTGTTGGAGGAAAATATTGAGAATCTTTTCACCATTAATTGATTGAAGGTGATGGTGCCTGGAACAATTTTTGAGAATAATTTTGATCTAAAGGGAAAAAAAATGTTTTTTCTGAGTGCTGCTTTTCCATTTTTTCTAACGGGCTCTTCACTATTGTTTTGTCTGAATGCAGTTTTTTATTTGTGTTATTCCAGACGTGGTCCTACCACAAGCATCTTTAAACCAGACATTAATAGCATAGTTCACAGTCATTACTGCCAGTGCTCAAACACAAATATTGCATTTGTGTTTGTAAAAACTACACATCAGATGTTAATTAAGTGCATTTGTTTTTTTTATGCTTAAACAATCTGGCATAAAGAGTTTACATCTATATCAGTTCACCATAAGGTCTCTACAATATCTGAATCACCAGCCGTACAGTATATGATGAATACAGTGTTTCCACACAGGAAAATAACAGAATTGTCAGGAAAACATCAGGCCTGTTATATTTCCCTGTGAAATAATAGCAACTGAATCTCAGTTTCTTTTTGATTAAAAAAAAGTATTTAACTAGGAGTAAACACCAATATTTAGAATGATAAATTTTTCATTAAAGAACACATGGAAAGTGAAATCATACCAAAGATTTTTTTCCTTGTTTTTAGCTTGCTTCAGGGCGTTGTGACAGTTGCTTTGGAATAAAATTGGAATTTCAGCTTTGCAGTGAGATTCATGCTGCCGCCAGAGCAGCCGAGTGCCAATCTGCGGGAGGCAGGAGCCGAGCGAAACCGCAAACTGAGAAACAAACTTTCACATCAGGTTTCTAATTTTAGAGCAAAAAATGGAATTACTTTAATTATATGACATTTAACTAGAAATACGATTTGCTGGGATTAATTGCCTCCTTTATTTAAAAAATTTTTACTAAGTTTAAATTAGCATAAAAAGTCAAATTCAGCATCTTAAATAAGGTCAGTGGGACTTCTGGATTTAAATGCAGAATTTGATTGATTAGAATTGGATCACCATATTGGTGTTGGACTTGGGAAGGATTAAATGGAAGAATTAGAAACGTGTGCATTTGGACAGAAAACAGTTTCTCTCTTTTTCCTTCCTTCTTTCTTCTTTTCTTCCTTCCTTTCTTCTTGTCTTTTTTTCCTTCCTTTCTTTCTTTTTCCTAAGGCAGAAATGGATCATGGCCTTATAACCCCTCAGGGTGAAAACTACTACCTGCTTAGACCAGAAACTTCTCAGCTTCATTGACTTGTCTCTGTTTATTCACTGCTTGAATAAGGTATAGTGGTAAAACAAAATCAACTATTGTATAGCTAAAGCTTAATAGAAGAATTTAAAATACATGTAACAAGGACATACACCAGGAAGTATCATTCTGTATATAAGTGATTACTCTTACTTTATTCAAAAGAGAATATAAAAGTTACTTCTTATGTTTAATTTTATTTTTCTAAGAAATAATTAATTTTAAAGTATGCTTTTGAAGGAATTTTTTAAGTAGAGTTTTAATTGATTAAGTCATTGTTGGGACAAGTGAATTCTTTGTGACACTCTTGTGTTCTGGACTTAACATCTAAATTTCTTATGCATTTAATAATTTATCTTAGGTAAACTATTGTTTACATTACCTTTTATCTTAGGTAATGAATTCATTTATTAGCAAGAATGATCAATTTTAGAAACTCGGTGACAAAAGGGACAGTTATTGGGCACATGGGGATAAAAGGTGCCTTGCAATCTACTAGAGGATTTAGAGGAAGTCCTGTCCCATGTATTTAAGGATCAAATGGTCCATGCTACCATATTGTCAGGAGGCCCTGGGTCCATATGAATGAACTTGCCTTGAAAGTGACTTGCTCCCCCAAGCTGATAAATTACATATAAATATCTGAACGTTGGCTAGGCATATCAAAGTTCTGGAATAGCAGAGCACAATAGACCCAATAGATATTTTGAATAGTACTTAGTATAAGCTCCCCCCCCCATATGAAACTCTATATATGTATACTTTTATATACACACACACATACTTTTCAGCAAACTCTGAGCATGATCTAGCTATTTGTTTGAATGGTGATAAAGGTGAGGCCACTTCTTGAGTCAGAATAGGGTATGTGTATCAGATACGAGGAAATGGGATTGTTTGTAACACTACCTGTTCAGGGGTAGAGGAGAGAGAGACTATGCTTGGATGCTTTCGATTAATGAATGACATTAGCACTGACAAAAAAAAAATTTCCAGTTGTACTCTGTGAAATGTTAAAACTGATATAATTCTCAAAGATATTTAGAGTAAGTGATTGGTGTATGAGGTTGAGAGAGATATGTATTGACTGTTAGGAAATTTAATTTTTATGAAATCAGCATTATGGAGAAATACTGTAATTTGATTCATTTCTGCAGAATTCCCAGTAGAAAGAGGCCCAGCCTCGGGAGTTGAAATGTTTCATTATGTACATGTGTGGGAAAAAGATGAAATGTGGTTTCCGTGTGCTGATTTTCTGTAAAGCGTCTATTAGTATGAGAGTACCCAGGCTAGGCAGCAAAGCCCCCAAACCACGGCTGTCAAGGGGAGAGTGAATTCAACAGGATCTCTCGTTGGATACTGACATCGTGAGCAATAAGTTTGAAAGTAGTAAGAAAAAGCAATGACAGTAAAATGATGTTGAAATAGTAGCTAAAAAATTGTCTTATGCTGAAGATGAGGTCAGCCTTTTATCCTTCATCAATCCCTAGTCAACTTTGCTTTTAGAAATGTGAAGTTGCCCCACAATGAGGAAACTGCAAACCTAAGCTTTTTATACCAATGCTAATTTAACCAAGTTGTCCATCTTATAATGTAAACTATAATTAGAGCAGGGATATTTATGTCATATGAGCTGCATCATCCCCAAGGCAGGGTAAAACATGCTCTAGAGTAACTGGGCTCTGGAATAGCAATGACAGTCCTAGTCCCTTGGGAAGCCGAGGATGGAAGAAAGAGATGCCTCCAACTGGTCATACCAAGAAGGTATACATAGTGCCCCAGACCCTGCCCTGCCAAACCCACATCATCATGAGACACAAGAGTCCCTTTGTCCTTCCCAATTCCAAGACTGTTTGTCACTTTTTAGTGACCTCCTTTACTAGCCAAGACTGTTGAGGTTCATTTGAATCTGATCTTAACCTAGCTCAGTGATGACAGGTCTGTGTTTGGGGAGGAAGAGATGAATACAGAGTGTGATTTATTCCTGTCTCCCAGACCCATAGACCTGGCACTGAATTCCAGCCCCTGCGGAGATGGCCTTGGAAATGAATGGAAGGCCAATACATTTTACTGCTATTGATATTTAATTTTCAAACGTGCCTTTTGAAATATCTGCTGATATTTTCAAAAGTCTGAGCTTTTCTTAGTCATTCTAGAGTAAACATCCAGATACATTTAGAGTAGATAAAAATATCTACTTATAGCTCAGATAACTCTGTTGGTAAAAAATATGTATGACCTTTAGAAAATTCTTGAGTTGATAATGAGGAGTATTTCTGTGTATTATTTTAAAATAAAATCAAGTAAAGTTAATAGAATAGAAGAGAATTGGGTAAAGAATAGAATCTTCAAGATGAGGCTTTACTTTGCTTGACTAACATGCTTTTCTAATGATTCAGGCATCGGCGCTAGCCCATATGTGATGAACTGCAATGTTACCATAGATTCTCAAGACTTGGCTCTGGGAAAAGAAATTGCTAGTGCCATTCGGGGCTCGAATGTGAATGGACTGAAGGGCGTCCAAACGATGGCTTTTCCTCATGAAGGGAAAATTGAGATAGCTTGCAATGTAGAGAGTTTTGAAGATCAAGAAGTTACAGAAACCTCCGAGGGCTCTCAATACATGGCTTACAGTGTCCTTGGGGACCATTTTTATTATATATCTCCTCATTACATAGAAGCTCAAGTTAAAAAATTGGCAAGTGATTGAGGAATTGGTATGATAGGGAGAGCATTAATTGGATTTACACCCCAAGAATGCAAGAGCTGTGCTGAATATGCAATAAGAGAAAGTATTGGGGAGTTCTGGAAAATATGTGAAGGTGTTTTCATGTGATCCAATCTAAGGTTTCATTGAAATTGTAAGAAAAAAATATCAGGCATTGTGAACTTTTCTTATTGGCCTGTGAAGACAAGGAGAAGATCCAAGAGCTTGGTTCCAGGTGTGAATTGGAAAACTAGAAGCCTTCTCTGTCCAACGACAGCAACAGGTGTTTATAGATTGTAATTGCCTTATGATATTTCTAGTCATCACTGAAACTTTGTGAAATCTTCCTCTGTATCAAGTTCATGCACTTGGGTGTACTAGAAGCCTCCCTGAATGCGCTGGATAAAATGGCCATAGTTACAGAATCATCTTTGATTATCATGAACTAAACTAAAAACAGACTCTGTTTATTTGGTGTTCCTGAGCTCTTTATTCCAAAGTCCTGTATTCAACTCTCATTTTCTGAGTAATCATTTTTTTTTAATGTGCACTTTTAAAAATCAAGTACTAAGTAACTAAATGGGGAGAATTATAAACTAAAATTACCAAATAAAAGACTAATCATGTTCTTTTGTTCTTTCTTGTCTTGTTTAGGATGACCTACTGTTCATTCTGGAGATAATTCCAAAAGCCAGATTTGTCTAATTTTTTTATGTTTATGTGGGGATGTGGAATGGCGGTGTTGGGCATGACTTCAAGGGATTATATTGATCCTTTTTGGAATTTAAATGGAAGTCTGAAGGTTTAGGGAATTTATTACTCTTGAGTGAAGTGGAGGGTATTGGTGGAAGAGTTTTATTTGAAAGAAATCAAAATATGTTGCCTCTTTTTGAACTAAAAGAAGCCACTTGCTAATTCTGGCAATTTTATGTAAATCCTTAGTGCTTATGTTTTTTAGTACAAGGCGTTTTTCTATCTATAAAAAACAATGAAATAAATTTTTCCATAGATTTTGTTTAGCAAATAAATTGTGGTTTTGGCTAATAAGAGCACATAATGTGAATTTAATTAATTAAAAATAAAAGAGGTTGAACTCAGTCTTTTTATAGGATCCAGTGCATGCATGCATTCTCAGTTGTGTCCAATTCTTTGAGACCCAAGGGACTCTAGCCCACCACACACCTCTGTCCATGGGATTCTAGAGGCAGTAATACTGGAGTGGGTTGCTATTTCCTCCTCCAGGGGATCTTCCTGACCCAAGGATCAAACCCAGGTGTCTTGTGTCTCCTGCATTGGCAGGCAAATTCTTTATCACTGAGCCACCTGGGAAGCCCATAGGATCTGGTAATCTATCCCATCTACATATTGGCTGCACTAGGTCTTCAGTTGTGGTGCGGGGCTCTTTCTTGCGGTGCATAGGCTTTCTCTAGTTGCAGCATGTGGGCTTTTCCTATTTCAGCTCATGGGCTTAGTTCCCCAACTAGAGATCAAAACCACATCCCCTGCATTGGAAGGCAGATTCTAAAACCAGTGGACCACCAGGGGAGTCTGTATCCTAACATACTTTTTTGACTTACATTTGACCCTTGACTGCAATTGCATTAATTTTATTTCAGAATTATACTTTTTGGGTGTTTTCTTTTTGCTGTCAATATAAATACAACAAAGATGGAGTAATAACCACGTGTGGTTTTCAGATGCAAGGAAGTGTAGTTGCTGTGGTGAAAAGAGGAGATGCTCTCCAGTTAGACCCAGGGATCTGGGAGAGCTGTGAAGTAGTCATGCCTTGCTTTTCTCTTGCTTTGGCAGAGGCCATGTGGCCTAATAGGACAAACACTGGACAGCAGATTCTGGCTTGGGTTCTGGCCCTTGTTATCTTTCATGGAGCTATAGTTTAATTACCTGTAAAATAGGGAAAAGAGTTTCCACCCAGATTGTGTTCTGGGGAATTAAATGGAAGTACTTTGTAGGCTGTAATGTAAAAATGAAATATCAGCACTCTTTCCAGATCTCACCTGGAGCTTTGCTTCAGTTTTGGTCATCACCATTAAGTAGGTGGGACTTCCCTGGTGGCTCAGATGGTAAAGAGTCCACCCACAATGCAGGAGACCAGGACTGATCCCTGGGTTGGGAAGATTCCCTAGAGCAGGGAATGGCTACCCACTCCAGTACTTGTGCCTGGAGAATTCCATGGACAAAGGAACCTGGCGGGCCACACACCATAGGGTCGCACAGAGTTGGACATGACTGAGCGACTAACACTTTGATTAAGCAGGTGATTGAGAGTAAAAACACAGGATGTCACTGTGTCATTTGGGGATATAGTAGCAGTTGATTCATAAGCCATTTCCCTTCTTAACCTCTCCAGATTCATATCACTGTAGTCCAGACTGCTGGTTTTGAGCAAGGCTTATTTACAACCAAACATCTTTTTAATGGGTGTATAGAGTTTCAGTTCTTGAAGGCAAAAAAAAAGCAAAATTCTGGAGATGGATAGTAGTGATGATTGTACAGTAATATAAATACTTAATGCCACTGAACTACACACTTAAATATGGTAAATGTTATGTGTATTTTACAATTAATTATTGAAAATTATATATTAATTTCATAAAAGTTTAAAACAAAAAAAAATCTGAATAAGATAATTTCACTAACCCCACACTTCATAAATAAAATTTTGTCAAATTTGTAATATCCATTAAAGTATACAAACATGTAAGACCTGTTTTTCCCTTTTTCATCTATTATGATAAACTCAAGTACTACATTTGAGGCTTAGTTCATTGGTTTAAAATAGAGTTAATTAAATTTGGCCTATGATACAGCTATCCATTTAAAACAATAATTTACTATTTTTGTTACAAATAATTTTCAAAACCAGGACAATTTTACTCCTTACCTCTTGTTCATATTGTAATTTCCCTGTTTTTTCTATTGTCTTTCTGTCTTCCCTTTCTTTCTTGCTCCACCATGTTTCTCTAGAAAATCTGAAACAGTTGTAAGTTGCTGAAGGTTTATCATAGGGACAGATGTGGTATCATCAGCTCTTTCTATGTATAAGCTGACAGAAGCAGCTCGGTTGGATCTATAATGATAAGCATTATCAAACTGGGTTGAGAAAATCTGACCAAACTACAGATACACAAACTAACAAATACCCTAATTCATATTAACTTTTCCTCACATTGCTCTATTACAAGCAGACCAACACTTTGTGCTAATGTTCTGCAGTATCTTGTCCACTGGACCTTAAAGTGTACACTGTATGGAATGTGGCTTCATAGCTTGTTTAACTGCCGTATCCTGCCAGATGACTTTGCCCATGACTTGTGCCTGTTGTAAACGGGACAGAATTGATGTAGACAAATAGAGTTTATGTTTTATTAACTCTTCAGTGTTTTTCCTCTACCCCAGTTTCCACTTCAACTTTTAGTTTGTTAGAAGAGGGATAGGAAAGCGAAAAGCTAGTCTACGAGGGTGATAAGGGATTTTGTTGGTGCTGGTGAGGGGCAATATCATTTGTTTCCATCCTGAATTTGGGCTTAACTCCACGATGTTAAAATGTCTTTAACATAAGGGGGAGGGGCGGGCTAAGTGAAACATAACTGTAAAATAAAGCAAAATGGGGGGTGATATTTTCATTCCTCAGCATAATGAAAAGCCTTGCTCTGTAATTGGTTTGTACTGTCTTGGAAGTGGTGTCCGTGGACCACAAAGGACCACTCTATGAGAGATCTGCAAGGAATTTATCATTCCCTCTGGCTGAGCCAAAGCAGGCTTGATATACAGTTTTGTTTAGTATAAATATTCTCATGTTACTGTTTACTTTGTGGGGATATGAGGATCCCACTGACAGGGTACGTGCTCCACTGCCTCGCTTTTAAAAGGCATTTATTTGACTCTGTTGTTTGTACTTGCCCAGAAACTTCAGAGAATGGCTCAGGAACTTGTTTGATAAGCATCCAGACCATGCTCCCGGAGTATGTCGCGCTTGGGGGTTAGAAAAGCTTATTGTTTTAAGCAGGCCCGCACATGGCTTCGCAGGAGCCCATTTTTCATAGGTAAGAACGTTTAGGACACTAACAGCAGTCTCTGAGAGTGCTCCCCTAAGGTACACGGAAAGGTCCTGGTGAGCATAGCTCTGGTTGAACTCAGCCTGATGTTGGATTACTCTGTCACTTCTTTTGCCCTATTTGCAGTATTTTGGGGCAAATTAGTTTACTGTGAGTTAAGATATGCATCAGAGACCTAACTATGCGATGAGTTTCTCTTTTTAAATGCGTGGTGTGTGTACGGTTCAGCTGTTGTCTCTCAGCCCACACTGACCATTCCCTGTACTGCTTATGCTGCCAGGACCCTGCACACCGCCTTTCTTTGCTAGCTGGTTCCCTGGAGCCAGACGTGAGGCCGCAGGGCTACAGAAGCATAGGGGCTTGCTCTTGCTGCTTCCTTGCGGTTTCTGGCAGCCCCACCACAGCAGTGGCTCTTGACCTGATACAATGGCTCTTGGTTCCAGGCTCTAGCTTTTTTTCTTGGTACTTTCGGAACTGGCCTCATCAGGCCCCTCAGAAGTTCCAGCAGTGGCTGAGCCCCAGCTCGTCTGCAAGGCCTCTCTAAGCCTCTAGGCTCCAAGTACACCGCCTCCTCCCATGTTCCTCCAGCCTCAGGGCCTGCTGCTTTCTGCAGTTCCTTAGGTCTCTGGTACCAGGTTCTCTCTTAGCTCTT
Source organism: Bos mutus (assembly GCF_027580195.1). Classification (NCBI taxonomy): domain Eukaryota; kingdom Metazoa; phylum Chordata; class Mammalia; order Artiodactyla; family Bovidae; genus Bos; species Bos mutus. The sequence goes on from NC_091618.1 coordinate 47,477,159, forward strand.
TTAGTTCTCCAACAACTGTTCCCCAAAATTTCAGTGTTATTTCTTTTGAAATACTTAGTGTGATTTCCGTCTTCCTGACTGGATCTTGTCAGAAACAAACTATCAACAGACCAAATGGAAGGAAAGGAGAAGGCAGAAGATACTCAGTGTGGATCTGTAGTTCCTGATGAAAACAGCTTGTTGATGATTACTCGCCTTCTCATTCGCATTGTAGTCTCTGAATTTCATCGTTTTCTTGTTGTCACATTCTGTGTTTCCTCTGAAGGTCTTGCTTTTCTTTCGGCTAATGGGAAGCCAGGTATTGAATTGGGAAGCCAGGTATTGAATTGGGGTAAGGATAGGAAATATGGTAAATCACTGGATGGAGTTTTCCAGTGAATGTCTTTCTTATAGTAGCTTATTGCACCATTAAAAATGTAGACTAATATTATTTAAAGAATTAAAGTCTTTTCAATCTTTTAATAGGGCATGTCTTTCCTTTCCTTCACCTGCCAGGTAGATGATGGTTTTTAGCTGGTGGTAGGCGCCTAGTCAAACATCTTTCTCAAATCTTCTCTGCACCATCCTACTGACTTTTTCTTAGGAAACCCCATATGCAACTAGTCACCATTTCCTAACTTCTTCTCTGTTTTCATGAAACCAACTCTCTGGAGAAAGTAATCACTATGATTTATGTAGTCTAGAAATGACCTATTGTTATAAAACTATATTGTTTCTAGTAAGTATAAAGAATTTTTATGAGACCCGGGTTCGATCCCTGGGTTGGGAAGATCTCCTGGAGAAGGAAACGGAAACCCACTCCAGTACTCTCGCCTGGAAAATCCCATGGACAGAGGAGCCTGGTAGGCTACAGTCCATGGGGTTGCAAAGAGTTGGACACGACTGAGGGACTTCACTTTTAACTCTCTGTCTACCCTAAAATTGTGTTTAATAGTTCAGCTTCCTGCATATCCACTCCACTATTTCATAAGGATAAAAGCAAGATGAAAGAGCAAGATGCAGGAAAGAAGTCTTCAGTGAACTCTTTTCACATGGTTAATTGTGCTATCTTTCACTGAATTCCAACTAAGTGTCAAGGACCATTATGTGGTTTTCCCTAACAACCCTTTGGAGTAGAGGACTGTAAAGAAATAAAATCCCCAAAGTTCTTTTTAGCCCATCGAGTCAGTCAGGAGCCTCCTCCCACCATAATACCTATTCTACAGGTTTATACCACCGCTCTAACCCTAAACAGTGCAGGGGACCCACATCGTCAGGACTTCAGGCCTCTCCGTCCTAGGCCTGGCCAGCTTTTGTCTCTAGTTTCAGAAACTGTATATCCAGTTGGTTGAACTTCCCCTTCCATGGCAGTTTCATAGGATGGCCCACCTCAAAATCCTGAAACTTCTAGAACTTAGACTGCTCTCCAGTGCCTCTGTACTCTTTTCTCATTTAAAATTTCTTTCAGATCTGTGTTTTACACAATTATGGTATATGGAGTTCTTGCCCATTTATTCCTTCCTCCTCCTGGAAGATCCATCAACATCTAGTTTCACTGTTTCCTTCCCTAGACCGGCTTCGCCTCCTCTGTAGGACTGATCCAGTGCTGCTGCTAAGTACATCCCTGCCTCACCAACTGAGGAGGTAGAGGATGAATCTCCCTATTCCCAGGTTTTTTCCAGATGAATTTCCATGGCTTGAGCCACAAAACTTGCCACAGTTAATGGGGAGATTCCTGAAATCTTCCCACTGTCCTGAAAGAGCCAAGATGGCCATAGGACCCAGGGTGATCCACACTGTGCTGTGCTGTGCTTTGCTTAGTCGTGGTCGTGTCCAGCTCTTTGTGACCCCATGGACTGCACCCTGCCAGGCTCCTCTGCCCATGGGGATTCTCCAGGCAAGAATACTGGAGTGGGTTGTCATGCCCTCTTCCAGGGGATCTTCCCGACCCAGGGATTGAACCTGGCTCTCCTGCGTTGCAGGCAGATTCTTTACCAGCTGAGCTGTCAGGGAAGCCCAGGGTGGTCCCCATCGATATTTAAATCAGGGAGGAAAACTGCCACCAGATGGTGCCAAAACTGCAGCTAGGACCAGGGTGAATCTGAATTGTGCAGCCAGCACCCCAGAACTCCTGTAGAGTCTTTTGTTTTTTCTACTTTGAATTCATGTCCCCACACTTCATACAATTCAGTTTTTCGGACTTGACATGCTGGGTTGTAGCAGGGCTTTATTGATCTCTTGTTTGGCTTGCTGGCTAGACTGTACAGTCTCTGAGGGTAAGGCTTCATTCCCACTTATTTATTGAGCACCTACTGTGTTTTAGCAGGGCAAATATACCACTGTGCGAATGAAATCTAAACTGCAAGTGCCTGCGCTTGTGTGAAGCCCTTGTGAGGCCTGGGACAGGCCCTGGTCATAAACTCATGGGCTTGTATGATTTTGTAAAACTTGCAAACATAAGATCTTTAGTCACAGTTTATTGAAACTGCTGTCTCTTCCTAATAATACTTCTTGAAACGTCTCCTCGTAACAGGTGATACTGGAGCAGCCAGCTCAGCTTCATGGGCTTCCAGCCTGCGCAGTAGCCCAGGGTGCTCTGCGTGTTTTAGTGTTCTGTTGTCATTGAAATTCTGAATAAGTTTTCATTGCACTGGGCCCCACAGATTATGTAGCTGGTTCTGGGAGTGGCCATGGGCACTTGGACGAAGTTAAAGGGAGGCTGGGTTGGGGATAATTAGGATTTAGTGTGATACATGTATGTGGTTCATAGTCACTTCCATTCATAGTTAAGTTACTGCCAACTCTCCCAGTAGGGAAATGGCTTCCAGGATTACCGCCCCCACCCTCCCCAACTGTGATGGCTCAGCCACAGTTGTGACACTCAAAACAGGGCCAGAGGCTTGTCACAAATGAATACGTCCTCTGATGTGCAGCACCAGAAATGCCTAAGTTGAGTAAAAACAAAAAACTGAGGCTCAGAGAGGTTAAGTGACTTCCTTGAGGTCATACAGTTGATAAGTTGCAAGACCAGATTCCCATTTAGGTTTGTCCTTTTTCAAGTTTGTGATTTTTACCCATTGCTCTCTAGTTTCTGGAGCAATGAGTCATTTCCTTTGAAACATCTTCTAAGACCATCGGGTTAGGATATAGGCTGCATAATGCCTGCTGTTTCTTTCAGAACCCACATCACAATAGTTTAAATACTAAAGTAAATGTCATTATTATGCTTTGCTTTCCATGGAGGAAACCTTCTATTTCATTTGCAGCATAGGGTCTTGGCATGTATAATCAGTATAACCCTTTCAGTTCAGTTCAGTCACTCAGTCGTGCCCTACTCTTTGTGACCCCATGGACTGCAGCGCACCAGGCTTCCCTGTCCATCACCAACTCCCAGAGCTTGCTCAAACTCATGTCCATTGAGATCCTTTTGGTCCACTAATTTTTGGAGATACCTTTGAGTGGCTTCTTGCTTCAGACATTTTCTTTCTCACCTGTCCTCTTCCCCACCCCGAGTGGAGGTGGTGGTGGGGTCTGGGAACCACAAAATGTTAGGCTCCGAGTTAACACCAGGGTGTGTGTGGTACATTCGGTAAAGGTGTGATGTTATCATTTCTTCATTCTCACCTTCATATGGCTGCCTGGTTCCCATTCTAGGTACCAGGTACCCGGTTCTAAGTGGGTAAGGGTGCTGGCCACATGCCATACATGTATCTGTTTCATCGTCTTATGGTTTTGTAAACTGAGGCTTCTTAAAATGGGGGAACACCTGTATCCAATTTTCCCTGGAATGTACAACTGAGTTCTCTTATACTCCTCATTTCAAACGAGGTTTTCTGGATAACACCATCTGGGAAATGTCACTTTGATTAAAGTAAATATGCAGCACAGTTAACACTGGGAGCCTATGTGAATTTCCCTAAGTAGCCACATCTTACAGAAGCAGAAGGCAGCCAGCCCTTTGGGTTGGGAGAACTTAAGAGTGTTGCATTCCACGCTTTGGTGTCAGCCGAATGGCAGTGTGTGGCCGACTAAGCTCTGAAGGGTTTTGTGTATTTTTCTTTTCTTAACATTGGGCATTTTTTTTTCTTTTTCAGTTTATTTTGACAGTAAGAAAAAAATATATAAAAATAAAAAACCGAGCTTTATGATTGCCAAGTTTTTCTTCCAAACTAAGAAAAGAAACCAGTTGTTGAAAAATATGATGAATGGCATCCTTTGTTTTATTTTCAATGCAGCACACGAGGGCACTGCCATTGGAATGAGGCCAGATTCCCCAGGCAGGAGGGGGCCTTGGGCTGAAAGGAGACCCAGTGATTTTGTGGGGAGGGGGTCAGGTTGGTGTGTCAGGATTTCTTCTCAACTCTTGCAAACATCTCTTTGCTTGCTCACACGCCCATCCCTCCTCTCTTTCAGTCATTCTTTGTGTTTTCAGCACTTGCTACTGACTAGGATGTCGTCTGTTTTTAAGGAAACACCATTGGTACAATGTGGGTCTTTCAGCCTTTAAGTTGTGGTTTTCGCAGCTTCCACAGCTACTGACTTATTTGACTGTGGGATCATGTATGGTTGAGGGCAATAGTTGGTTGTTAATGTGTAAGCAAAACCCTATGATTGTTAGCATTATTCCTCCTTTATTGTTGTCTTGTCACCAAGTGGTTTGGGAGAGCCAAGGGGCAGAGTCTTCAGTTCTTTGTCTGCAAGTCAGCCTCAGAGCAGTCCCCTTCGGATCTCCCTCTGCCACCCACCCACGTGCTGGAATTAAGGGGAAGGGCTGGGTAGGGAGGACCACACTTCACTCTCAAGGAAGCAAGGGAAATGTCTCAGATGCCTTCAAAGCATCCACGTGTTTCCTAAGAAATTAAATCTAAAATTGCTCTGTGGATTTGGGTAAACCATAACCCAGCAGAAACTGTAGTGTTTCCCCAATTCGGAAGTCCCCTCTGAAAACTTTGTATACCTTGGCTGGCATATTTAACTCCTCTGTTATTAATTTTGTTTGCAAGGATGTTTTCCTCGCTAGACTGTGAGCTCTTTGAGACTATTTCATTCACCTTGGTAATACCAGTGCCTGGCGTGAGAAAATCTTTGTCAAATGAATTAATGTCCAAATAACTGAATTCAGAGCACTGAGAATGTCAGAACTAGTCAGCTCTTAAGCATAGAAGGTTTAATCATTCATCAACAGACTTGAGGTTTTGTTGCATGAAGTTAAGTTACACCGAGGAGGTACGCTTAAGGGAAGGAACCATGTGGAACTTCCAGGGAACAGAAAGTCTGGCTCAGTGTATGTATGAGACTGCAGAAACAGGGTGGAGGCACTGAAATTCTTCATGAAGGCGCACAGGAAAGTGACTCCAAATGCAGACACCTGACTCTTAACTCCCCATGGAAAGGTCAGCAGAGGGCAACGTGTTAGTGTGAGTGCCTCCCACATCTTCCTGTTGGCATTACTTAGATTCAGACTGTCTTTTAAATGTCCTGTAGATCCACTTGAACAGTCTTTAAGTAAAAATGATGCCAGTTTCTGTTCTGTGGGTACCAGATTGGAGCTTTTCTCTCCCTGTTTCATTCAGTTAATTGAGCTGTGCTGTAAGGTTCAGTAATTTATTCTATGGAGTCTTTCTGTGCAAACAATTGCAGGCTGAGGCAAAGAGACGTAGCCAAATCTCTCCAACACTTGAAATGCAGAATTCGTGTTTTGGAAAACACCAGTGAGTCACTGTCCTCAAATGTCATCAATAAAAGACAGTCTCCATCATCAGCTTTTCATTAACTGAGCTCAGAGTTGCCTCTTCTTATTGCTTTCTACATGTTTACAGTATCTCATTCTTTCCTTGATTCTGGATTTTCACACCATATGGCCACATCTTTAAGTCATTTTTCAGCTGCTCTATTAAATAGTAAAATGAGATTCAGAACAGATTTCTTTGATTTTAAAATAGCATTTTGGGTGTGTGACTTTTTTGTAAATAAAAAAAATTAAAGCACTCCAAAGCATGAAATTTCAGGTATTCCTATCCAGACAGTGGAAGACATAGCTTTTTACTTCTTAGAGTAAATATATGTTTATCTCGTGGAATTTCAACTGCAATATAAATTGATTCATTCATCCTGCATATTGAAATTCATTTCTACTTGATTTAGCCTCCACTATTGCTAATGAGCATAGATTGAAAAGGAAATTGAAAGTGTATCTTTTATCACTATTCAATATCATATTTCTCATTAGAAATGATCGCTATAGCTTATGAGCAAATATACTACCTATCAATAATGCTCTATTGCAATAATTGTGGTTGTGATTCTAATAAAATAAAATGTAGGATTTGTTTATGTTTTACTTTTTTCTGGGATATTTAGTTTAAGCTTCTTGAGAAGCTGAAAAGGAAAGAGTATTACTGGCCACATTTAGATCTCACCAGTGTAGAGTTGATTCATGAGGCTAAAAGCATTGAGTTCTACCATTTAATACAGCTTACTTTGTAAAGAATTAGACATTTAAAAGGCTATTAAATATTTACTGCTTTTTTTCTGAGCCAGAAGGGACATTTGAGGGTAAGCAGATTGGTTTTCTTTTGTTTTTTTTTTTTTTTAAAGAATAGCACTTTAAAAAAAATCACTGCATGAACAAATTTTGTAATATGAGTAAATTTGCCATTGATCCAGACTTTAGCAGCAGAGACTGTGTCAGTCACAATTAATCAGCTTATGAGTATGTGATCTGAAATCTTCAATTACCCATTAAAATCTAGACATCAACTTGAAGAAATGACTGACCTAGAGTTGATTGTTTAAAGTTAAAACCAAGTGCACTCAACATCCAGAAGGTCAATAGTCTCTTAATTGCAATCCAGTGAAGTCAGCTTTAAGAAGTATAGAGTTTGTGAGTTTTATAAATAAAGTTCACATGTTTTGACTCTGATGGTGATACTATTTACCAGAGAAAGATACTTCAGTTGAGAATAAGTCCAATGAATGAGTATATTTTGTTTATTAATATTTTCTTAGTTCATTATTTAATGTGATACACAGGAAAGTAGCAATTTGGAGCAACCATTCTAAATAATTCTGGTAAAGTTATGCTTTTTCTGAATTACTTGGTATATTCATTGTTTTTATTGTCACCATGATGAGCTTACACAAAACCTTAAATGACAGTAACAAAAAAATAAAAAATTTATTTTAAATCTGGTGTAAAATATTAAAATTGCAGTCATTTCCATGTGTTCTATTGTGTCATTTTTATAACATAAATCTCAAAGACATAGGAAATATCATCAAACATGCTGTGTACTATTTCCAGAGTATAAAGATTATCTTTAATAAACTAAAATTCAGGGGGCTTTGTGTTTTCCACAGAGCAAAAAATCCTCACCTCTAAGCATTTACTAAGCACCTAAAAGTTGTTGGTGGTAGAAAATAATACAGACCCAGTGCTTTTTCCTAAAAGTTTGAAATTAAGAGAGATGGCATTTAAATAAGTAAAAGAAGGGTGAGTGACAATGTGATAAATAGATCAGAGCGACCAGCATTCCCCAAATTCTGCATTTTCAGCCTGAAAGTGAGCACAGAGATCCCCTCCTTGAAGGAGACCCCAAAGAGGGATTGGAAGAAGTGCCTGTCTATTGTTGCTTTCAGGTCATTACCCGGCAGGAGGCAGCTTATTCTTCTCAGAAGAGTATTTATCAATAACTATTTATAGAACGTCTTGTGTGTGTCAGGCAGTGTTCTGGAAGATAGAGCTGTGAATGAGACAAGGCCCTTGCCCTCAGGGAACGTGCTTTTTAGTTGTTGTTGTTCGGTCACTTAGTCATGTCTGACTCTTTGCAACCCCGTGAACTGCAGCACGCCAGGCTTCTCTGTCCTTCTCTATCTCTTGGAGCTTGCTCAAACTCATGTCCAGTGAGTCAGTGAGGCCATCTAACCATCTCATCCTCTGTCGCTCCCTTCTCCTCTTGCCCTTAATCTTTCCCAACATTAGGGTCTTTTCCAGTGAGTTAGCTCTTCTCATCAGGAGCTTTAGCTTCAGCATCAGTCCTTCCAATGAATATTCAGGGTTGACTTCCTTCAGAATTGAGTGGTTTGATCTCCTTGCTGTCCAAGGGACTCTCAAGAGTCTTCTCCAACACCACAGTTCAAAAGCATCAGTTCTTTAGTGCTCAGCCTTCTTGATGTCCAACTCTTACATCCATACATGACTACTGGAAAAAACATAGCTTTGACTATATGAACCTTTGTCAGCAAAGTGATGTCTTTGTTTTTAAATACACTGTCTAAGTTTGCCATATCTATTCTTCTAAGGAGCAAGCGTCTTTTAATTTCATGACTGCAGTCACCATCTGCATTGATTTTGGAGCTCAAGAAAATGAAATCTGCCACTGTTTCCACTGCTTTCTAGTAATAGTCTACAAATAAATAAGTGAATAGAAAAAATGGTCAGGGGACTAACCGGTGGTCCAGTGGCTAAGACTCCACATTCCCAATGCAGGGGTTTGGGTGTGATCCTTGAGCAGAGAACTAGATGCCACATGCCACAACTAAGACCCTACACAACTGTCAGATGAAGTTTGACATAAAAATAAAAGCAGAATGAGGAGGATGTGGTTGTCTAGGGCAGTTTGCATCTTTGTAAGGTGGTCAGAGAATGCCTCACTGATAAGATGCCTTTTGAGCTGAGACAGGGCAGAAAGAAAGAGTACTTGTATGAAAGAAAGGCAGGGCAATAAGACAGCTGGAATAAAACAAACAAAACCCTCCTCTCTAGCTGCCTTGTGTTCAGTATGTGTTTGACATGGCATCACAACTGGGGAAGGGACAACTTACAAGAGTATTTAGGTCAAACGGTCCTTGATTCTCCAGTAAATACCAAAAGATCTACTATTTATTGAATGCCTTGTGTGGCAGGTATTGGGTTGGGTATTTTGCAGCAGTCTCCAAGTTGAACAAATTTTCAGTTCAGTTCAGTTGCTCATTTGTGTCCAACTCTTTTTGACCCTATGGACTACAGCATACCAGGCCTCCCTGTCCATCACCAACTCCGAGAGTTTACTCAAGCTCATGTCCATTGAATTGGTGATGCCATCCAACCATCTCATTCTCTGTCATCCCCTTCTCCTCCCGCCTTCAACTTTCCCAGCATCAGGGTCTTTTCAAATGAGTTAGCTCTTTGCATCAGCAGGCCAAAGTATTGGAGTTTCAGCTTCAGCATCAGTCCTTCCAGTGAATATTTAGGAGTGATTTTCTTTAGGATGGACTGGTTGGCTCTCCTTGCTGTACACGGGACTTTCAAGAGTCTTCTCCAACACCACAGTTCAAAAGCATCAATTCTTCGGCCCTCAGCTTTCTTCACAGTCCAACTCTCACATCCATACATGACTACTGGAAAAACTATAGCTTTGACGAGATGGAACTTTTTTGGCAAAGCAATGTCTCTGCTTTTTAATATGCTGTCTAGGTTGGTCATAAGTTTTCTTCCAAGGAGTAAGCATCTTTTAATTTGATGGCTGCAGTCACCATCTGCAGTGATTTTGGAGCCCCCCAAAATAAAGTCTGTCACTTTTTCCACTGTTTCCCCATCTATTCCCCATGAAGTGATGGGACCAGATGCCATGATCTTAGTTTTCTGAATGTTGACTTTTAAGCCAATTTTTTCATTCTCCTCTTTCACTTTCATCAAGAGGCTCTTTAGTTCTTCGCTTTCTGCCGTAAGGGTGGTGTCATCTGCATATCTGAGGTTATTGATGTTTCTCCTGGCAATCTTCATTCCAGCTTGTGCTTCATCCAGTCCAACATTTTGCATGATATACTCTGCATATAAGTTAAACAAGCAGAGTAACAATATACATCCTTGATGCACTCCTTTTCCTATTTGGAACCAGTCTGTTGTTGTTCAACCAGTTCTAACTGTTACTTCCTGACCTGCATACAGATTTCTCAGGAGGCAGGTCATGTGGCCTGCTATTCCCATCTCTTTCAGAGTTTTCCACAGTTTGGTGTGATCCACATAGTCAAAGGCTTTGGCATAGTCAATAAAGCAGAAATAGATGTTTTTCTGAAACTCTCTTGCTTTTTTGATGATCCAGCGGATGTTGGCAATTTGATCTCTGGTTCCTCTGCCTTTTCTAAAACCAGTTTGAACATCTGGAAGTTCACAGTTCATGTACTGTTGAAGCCTGGCTTGGAGAATTTTGAGCATTACTTTACTAACATGTGAGATGAATGCAATTGTGTAGTAGTTTGAGCATTCTTTGGCATCGCCTTTCTTTGAGATTGGAATGAAAACTGACCTTTTCCAGTCCTGTGACCACTGCTGAGTTTTCCAAATTTGCTGGCATATTGAGTGCAGCACTTTCACAGCATCATCTTTCAGGATTTGAAAAACTCAACTGGAATTCCATCACCTCTACTAGCTTTGTTTGTAGTGATGCTTCCTAAGGCCCACTTGACTTTGCATTCCAGCATGCCTGGCTCTAGATGAGTGATCACACCATCGTGATTATCTGGGTCATGAAGATCTTTTGTATAGTTCTTCTGTGTATTCTTGCTACCTCTTCTTAATATCTTCTGCTTCTGTTATGTCTGTACCATTTCTGTTTTTTATTGTGCCCATCTTTGCATGAAAAGTCTCCTTGGTATCTCTAATTTTCTTGAAGAGATCTCTAGTCTTTCCCATTCTATTGTTTTCTTCTATTTCTTTGCACGGATCACTGAGGAAGGCATTCTTATCTCTCCTTGCTATTCTTTGGAACTCTGCATTCAAATGGGTATAGCTTTCCTTTTCTCCTTTGCTTTTCACTTCTCTTCTTTTTATAGCTATATGTAAGACCTCCTCAGACAGCCATTTTGCCATTTTGCACTCCTTTTTCTTGAGGATGGTTTTGATCACTGCCTCCTATACAATGTCATGAACCTCTGTCCATAGTTCTTCAGGCATTCTGTCCATCAGATCTAATCCCTTCAATCTATTTCTCACTTCTACTGTATCCCATCACTTCATGGGAAATGGATGGGGAACAGTGGAATCAGTGTCAGACTTTATTTTTCTGGGCTCCAAAATCACTGCAGATGGTGACTGCAGCCATGAAATTAAAAGACGCTTACTCCTTGGAAGGAAAGTTATGACCAACCTAGATAGCATATTGAAAAGCAGAGACATTACTTTGCCAACAAAGGTCTGTCTAGTCAAGGCTATGGTTTTTCCGGTGGTCATGTATGGATGTGAGAGTTTGACTGTGGAGAAAGCTGAGAGCCAAAGAATTGATGCTTTTGAACTGTGGTGCTGGAGAAGACTCTTGAGAGTCCCTTGGACTGCAAGGAGATCCAACCAGTCCATTCTGAAGGAGATCAGCCCTGGGTGTTCTTTGGACGGAATGATGCTAAAGCTGAAACTCCAGTACTTTGGCCACCTCATGCGAAGAGTTGACTCATTGGAAAAGACTCTGATGCTGGGAGGGATTGGGGGCAAGAGGAGAAGGGGACGACAGAGGATGAGATGGCTGGATGGCATCACTGACTCGATGGATGTGAGTCTGAGTTAACTCCAGGAGTTGGTGATGGACAGGGAGGCCTGGTGTGCTGCAATTCATGGGATCTCAAAGAGTTGGACATGACTGAGTGACTGAACTGAACTGCACTGAACTGTATAATCATAAGGGATTTGATTTAGGTCGTCCCTGAGTGATCTAGTGGTTTTCCCTACTTTCTTCAATTTAAGTCTGAGTTTGGCAATAAGGAATTCGTGATCTGAGCCACAGTCAGCTCCCAGGCCTGTTTTTGCTGACTGTATAGAACTTCTCCATCTTCGGCTGCAAAGAATATAATCAATCTCATTTCAATTTTGACCATCTGGTGATGTCCATGTGTAGAGTCCTCTCTTGTATTGTTGGAATAGAGTGTTTGCTATGACAAGTGCATTCTCTTGGCAAAACTCTGTTAGCCTTTGCTCTGCTTCATTCTGTTTTCCAAGGCCAAATTTGCCTGTTATTCCAGGTAGCTCTTGACTTCCTACTTTTTCATTCCAGTCCCCTCTAATGAAAAGGACATCTTTTTTGGGTGTTAGTTCTAGAATATCTTGTAGGTCTTCATAGAACCGTTCAACTTCAGCTTCTTCAGCATTACTGGTCAGGGCATAGACTTGGATGACTGTGATATTGAATGGTTTGCCTTGGAAACAAACAGTGATCATTTTGTCGTTTTTGAGATTGCATCCAAGTACTGCATTTTGGACTCTCTTGTTGACCATGATGGCTACTCCATTTCTTCTAAGGGATTCTTGCCCACAGTAGTAGATATAATGGTCATCTGAACTAAATTCACCCATTCCAATCCATTTTAGTATGCTGATTCCTAAAATGCCAATGTTCACTCTTGACATCTCCTGTTTGACTGCTTCCAATTTGCCTTGATTCATGGACCTAACATTCCAGGTTCCTATGCAATATTGCTCTTTACAGCATCGGACTTTACTTCTATCACCAGTCACATCCACAACTGGGTGTTGTTTTTGTTTTGGCTCTGTCTCTTCATTCTTTCTGGAGTTATTTCTCCACTGATCTCCAGTAGCACCTGCCAACCTGGGGAGTTCATCTTTTAATGTCCTGTCTTTTTGCCTTCTCATACTGTTCATGGGGTTCTCAAGGCAAGACAACTGAAGTGGTTTGCCATTCTCTTCTCCAGTGGACCATGTTTTGTCAGAACTCTCCACCATGACCCAACTGTCTTGGGTGTCTCTACACAGCATGGTTCACAGTTTCATTGAGTTAAAAAAGGCTGTGATCCAAGTGATCAGATTAGTTAGTTTTCTGTGATTGTGATTTCAGTCTGTCTACCCTCTGATGAAGAAGGATAAGAGGCTTATGGAAGCTTCCTGATGAGAAAGAGTGACTGAGAGGGGAAACTGGGTCCTGTTCTGATAGGCAGCACCATGTTCAGTAAATCTTTAATCCAATTTCCTATTGAAGGGCAGGGCTGTGTTCCTTCCCTATTATTTGACCTGAGGCCAAACTATGGTGGAGGTTATGAAGATAATGTCCTCCTTCAATATGTCCCATGCACACACTGCTACACTCAGTGCCCCCAACTCTGCAGCAGGCCATCGCTGACCCATGCCTCCGCCCTGGGCACTCATGGGCAAGTCTAAGTCAGTCTCTTGTGGGGTCACTCTTCCTTTCTTCTGGGTCTTGGTGCACACAAAATTCTGTTTATGCCCCCCAAGAGTCTCTTTCCCCAGTCCTGTGTAAGTTCTGGTGGCCCTATGGTGGGTTAATGGCGACCTCCTCCAAGAGGGCTTATGCCACACACAGGTCTACTGCACCCAGAGCCCCTGCCCCTGCAGCAGTCCACTGCTGACATGTACCTCCACAGGAGACACTCAAACACAGTTCTGGCTCAGTCTCTGTGGGGTGTCTGGGTCCTGGTGCACACAAGGTATATTTGAGCCCTCTGAGCATCTCTGGCAGGTATGGAGTTTGATTCTAAATGTGATTTCACTTCTCCTACCATCTTGCTGGGGCTTCTCCTTTGCCCTTGTTTGTGGGACATCTCCTCAAAGTTGCTCCAGCACCACACAGCCGCTGCTCCAGCGCCTACCGTCTTGCTGGGGTTTCTCTGCCCTTGGACGTGGGGTATCTCCTCACAGTTGCTCAAGTGCCACGCAGCCGCCACTCCAGTGTTAATGATATGCTTTTCTCTAACAAGGAAACTGATGCTTAACCAAGGTTAAGTGACTTGCTTAGACCCACATAGCTTTGAATGGTGGAACCAGCATGTGCCCTTGTGTCAGTCTGACCCCAAAGTCCCTTCCTGTATGCTCTTGCCTACCAAGGAGAGTAAAATGCCTGGGGAAATGGCCATATGAATGTGTTATTAAAATAGCTTGAAAATGCGGCAAATGTTAGAGTTCTTAACTGAGTGAGAAAAGTTGAATTGTCTACTAGGAAAAGTCACAATAGCAAATGACTACCAACCTTGGTTTGGCCTCATTAGAGGCCCCAGGATTTTTAGCCACAGAGAAGTGGTAGCATGGCTATTATTTTGTACGTTTGACTTTTTGGACCACTGATTCAAATGATCTGTGATTTCTTTCTTCTCTCAAGTAGGAAATATCTGCTTTAGCCGCAAAGGTTTTTTATCTTTAAACTTGCATACCTTATTAGGTATGTTGGTTTATCTATACAGATATAGACAACTCACTGGGGCTTCCCTGGTAGCTCAGTGGTAAAGAATCCACCTGCTAATGCAAGAGACATGGGTTCGATCCCTGGTCTGGGAAGATCCCACATACCACAGAGCAACTAAGCAGGTGCACCAGGACTGTTGAGCCTGTATTCTAGAGTTGCAGAACTGCAGCTATTGAGCCCAGGCACTGCAACTGCTGAAACCCACCAGCCCCAGAGCCTGTGCTCCACAACAAGAGAAACCACCAGAATGAGAAGCCTGTGCAACGCAAGGAAAAGTAGCCCTTGCTCCTAGCAGCTAGAGTAAAGCGCGTGCTGCAGTGAAGACCCAGCACAACCATAAGTAAATAAACAAAGTTTCTTTTTTAAAAAAGATATAGACAATTCACTATTATGTGTAAAAACTACCCAGTTCCTTTATGCATACTTGAAAATATATTAAAGATTTGCTGGCTCCCACCTTTTCCAGTCTGTACTTAAATATATATTAGTAAGGTTAATAGCCATTACTATTCATCTGGAATTATACATTTTTTAGGGCATCTGTATTTTCAATGATGAAGTTTGGGTATTTCTATCCATCTAAGACATGTCAGCTGGGGTGCTGATTCATGTGAACATCGGTGTATGGAAAAGTGATCTTCGACTGGGATGATTAGAGATGCAGATCTTCCTCTTTATGTCTTTCCTAAGGTTTTGGTCCTACACTTTGAACTAACCTTGGAGAGAAAAAAGTGATAGCAAAGTGCAGTGCACATATAATGAGTATCTGTTAAAATAATAGCTCTGGAAAGATACCAAAGTTTAATGCAATACAGAAATATTCTTTACTTCTTTAGCAGATTTCACATTACAGCTGGTTTTAGGTCTTGGTCCAAGTGGTTATGAGTTCTTGATGTCAATGCCATATGTGTAGGAGGAAATATCACTTCAGTAGCCATTTAGACCCTCTCTTCATTCATGCGTGCTGTGCATTTAATACTGGATTCTGCTTTTTCTTCTTAATGCAAAGGTCTAGCTCAAAATTGGCTTAGAGTTTTAACTGTCTTTGTAGTCAAATCATGGTTAGTTTTGAAGAGTGAATAAGATTTTGTAGTAAAGATTCACAAAAGCAAAATGAGCGTATAAATGTACTTAAAACTTCAGCACTTTTATCCTTTATTTGTTCTCTAGTTATTTTTTGGTACTTTTATTATTTTTTAAGTTGGTGATCGTTCATGTAGGTTTTATATTTTTGTCAGTTGCTTCTCAAGTAAATACCCCCCTCCTTGATCTATTCCCAGGCAATTCACACTAACCCCTAGAGAGTCTCTGTGGAAAACCAGATAAGAATTATGCTTTGGGTTATATGTTCTTTATTCCTATCTCACCTAATTTATTATTATTTTTCAACCTCATGTATTCTTTACATTTCCAACAGTCTCATTGTGCTCCTAAGGGAAGTCTGGACAGAGAGATACTTGCAGGCAGTTTGAGATGTTAATTTCGTATGTATAAGGATATGTATTAGGATCAAGGACTATCTCTAGTTTAGGAGGAAGGTTTGAGTCATCTTGTAGGGATATAAAGAAAAAAGACTCATTTCATCACTTTCCTAGGGTTTCCTTGGGCCATTGTGTGATTCTAGCAGCATTTTGAAGTCATTGTGTTGGTGTGTATGCTCCTGAACCTACCCATTAAATACAAATCAAATAATTATAAATTTAATAACATATCTGAGAGTACAATGAGACTCTAGAGAGTGAAAAAATACATTTGTACTCCTTAATTTAACCATAATTAATGATTAAATTACTTGTGCTTGGTACTAGGATATTTGAAAATTTAAAAAGCAGTCCCCATGATTTCTGTCTAGGATCTAGCTTTGGATACGAAGAATGAACATATGGAGTAATTAGAGAGCAATTTGAAGCAGTGCATGGACATAAGAAGGAGATAAATCTCTATGCTGGGCATAAATGGTCTGTAGAAATAAGAAATCATCAGAGGGAAATACATTCAGTTTTTTAGGAGACACAAATTACTGAGAAGGGTGAGAATATTAAAGAATGATATACCATAAATAAGAGTACAGAAATGGGAAATAAGTGGTACCTAAATGGGCTGTTTGTATGCATGTATGTAGGAGAAGGCAATGGCACCCCACTCCAGTACTCTTGCCTGGAAAATCCCATGGATGGAGGAGCCTGGTGGGCTGCCATCTATGGGGTCGCACAGAGTCGGACACGACTGAAACGACTTAACAGCAGCAGCAGCATGCGGTCAACACTGCAGGTCTAGAATGTCCCAGGCCTTGGTTTTTGCCCTCAAGGAGCTCACAGCCAAGCAGGGAGTAGAATATGCAAGCCACCTAATATAGCATCAGTAGGTTAGAATAGATGGTAAGAGTAAAATATCCTATGCTGCTAGAGGAGTCTGGGCGGGCTTCTTGAAAGAGAGGTAAAATTTGAAGAACAGAGCAGGGACATTCAACAAGAGAAATACAAAGATTTCGTTGGATAGAAGTGATATCTCTGGTGAGAAATAATCTTCCATGTTCTTTAATTATCTAGTAACAATTATTTCTAAATTTAATGAAAGACCTACTGCTTTGTGAGACCCTGTTGCACATTGCTTCGGGAATTCATACTTGTGAAAACTAAGTACAATAGAAAAGTTTTAACTTTCTCCAAAATTCATCTTCCATCATTTTTGGGTTTTTGTGTTTTTTCTTTTTAACAAAATTCACAGTGAATTATTTTTATACATAAAATTATAAGGAGAAAAAATACAAAATTCATAATGGAAACACTCTGCATTATTCATCTACAATTTTATCTTATAAAGAGGGTAATATGCGTACTAAGTTGCTTCACTCGTGTCCAACTCTGCAGCACTATGGGCTGTAGCCCACCAGGTTCCTCTGTCCACAGGATCGTCCAGGCAAGAATACTGGAATGGGTTGCTGTTTCCTCCTCCAGGGGATCTTCTTGGCCCAGGGACTGAACCTGTGTCTCTTACCTCTCCTGCACTAGCAGGCAGGTACATAAAATTATAAGGAGAAAAAAGATAAAATTCATAATGGAAAGCACTCTGCATTATTCATCTACAATTTTATCTTCTAAAGCGGGTAATATAGTTAATTCTTTTAGTACCATTATGGAAATGAACTCACATAAGCGATGCGATTTTTAAAAATCTGATAACATATACAAATATGGTATAGCATGGTAAAGGACAGGGAAGCTGGCATACTATAGTCCATGGGGTCACAAAGAGTTGGACATGACTTAGTGACTGAACAAAACAGTGTATGCAAATATGTATATATGCATACCTTCACATGTATATGTTTGAAAAGGACACCTTATATTTGCATGTAGCCTCTCTCATCACCTTGTATTATAGCATCAGAAATTTTTCTTTATACTATCCATCCTTTGGAAACCACAGTCATAAATAAACAAAAATAGATGGCCTTGACTGTATAATATTATATGGATTTAACATAAATTTCACATTATGTACAATGACACTATTAAATGTGTTAATACAACAAATAAAATGACCAATTCTCTTTAAATTTTAATGTTTAGCATATTTGTTTTGATTGTACATGTGGGAGCTGTGAGAACAGCTCTGCAAAAATACTTTGCAGGTTGCCATAGTGACTAAACTGTAGTGCTTTATGGTGTTGTCCTTCCCCTGGGTCTTAATTCAGTTTTGTGTTTTTTCAATCACAATCCAATAGGTAACATTTAGATTTCCCTATTCAAAAAAAATTTTTTTGTATACATGCACATAGGTTTATAACTTTTCATAAATACATGATTTGATCATGCTCATACTCTTAAAGTAAAAATCTCCTTTTTCTCTTTCTCTTTTTACGGGTCCCCACATTTCTCTTCTCTTCTTCCTTCCCCATCCCAGCAGACTATGTTAACAAATGGTAATTATCCTTTCATTTTCTTCCCCTCTGTTTTCATACAATTATATACAGGCCTATATATACATTTACAAATATAAAACAATATTTTGTGGAAATCCACCAAAATTAATTGATATACAGTAGTTCCTATTTATTCCTTTTAATGGCTACTTAATATTCCATGTTGTGATGAGCCACATTTATTTAGCTACTTCATTTCTACTTTTCTGCTATGAATAAACTTCGATAAACATCATTATACATTTGTCCTCACCGGTGGTGTTTTGATTTCTATGGGATGGGTTCTAAGAAGATGGGATTGTAGGGTCAAGGAGCATATTATATATTTTAAATTTTGCATAAAAGTTACATGTTACTTTCCCAAAAGGACAGTAATACATTACATTTGTACCTAGCAATATTTGGGAGTATCTTTTCCCCATGTCCCTACCAGCAATGTGTTATAATTCTCTTTAGTTTTTGCCACTCTGATAAGTGTAAAACAAAATTTTATTGTTGCTTTAATTTCCATCTTCCTGACTATAAGTGAATTTGTTGGTTGAAAATTTGGATGAGTTTAAAGAATATATTTATTGAAAATTTGTGTCTATTTAAGAATAGCCTATTCATATCCTCACCTATTAGATTCTACCTTTAAAAAAAATCATATTGTGAGATCTCTTTGTATATTACAGACAACTTGTTGTTCAGTCACCAAGTCCTGTCTGACTCTTTTGGGACGCCATGTACTGACTGTAGCCTGACAGGCCCTTCTGTCTGTGGGATATCCCAGGCAAGCATACTGGAGTGGGTTGCCATTTCCTTCTCCAGGGGATCTTCCTGACCCAGAGGTTGAACCTACGTCTTCTGCATTGGCAGGCAGACTTTACCACTGAGCCACTGGGGAAGCCCCATATTACAAATGTGTGTGTGTGTGTGTGTGTGTGTGTGTGTGCTCATTCACTCAGTCATGTCCAATTCTATGTGACCCCATGGACTATAGCCCTCCAGTCTCCTCTGTCCATGGAATTTTCCAGGCAAGAATACTGGAGCAGGTTGCCACTTCCTGCTCCAGGGCATCTTTCTGACCCAGGGGTGGAACCTGCATCTCTTGCATCTCCTGCACTGGCAGGCAGATCCTTTACCACTGCACCACCTGGGAAGCCCAGATACCAGTTCAGTTCAGTTCAGTCGCTCAGTCGTGTCCGACTCTTTGCGACCCCATGAATCGCAGCACGCCAGGCCTCCCTGTCCATCACCAACTCCCGGAGTTCACTCAGACTCATGTCCATCGAGTCAGTGATGCCATCCAGCCATCTCATCCTCTGTCGTCCCCTTCTCCTCTTGTCCCCAATCCCTCCCAGCATCAGAGTCTTTCCCAATGAGTCAACTCTTCGCATGAGGTGGCCAAAGTACTGGAGTTTCAGCTTTAGCATCATTCCTTCCAAAGAACACCCAGGGCTGATCTCTAGAATGAACTGGTTGGATCTCCTTGCAGTCCAAGGGACTCTCAAGAGTCTTCTCCAACACCACAGTTCAGAATCATTAGTTCTTCGGCGCTCAGCCTTCTTCACAGTCCAACTCTCGCATATACCCCTTTATATATCATCTCTGATGGAAATATGTTTTTTATATCTATTGTTTCTTTCTTGCCTTTCACATGTTTTATGCTATATACAAGTTTAAAATTCTTTTTACATACCCCTTTCCAAAAATAAGACTATCTAATTCTTTTCCTACCTCCCTAAAACAAAACCCTGTTGAAATTCCAAGAGGAATGGCATTACATTTGAAAATTGACATTTTTATCAAGTAAAGTCTTCTCAATCAAGAACCTGGTATGTCCTTCTACCAGCCAGATCTTATTTGACATCTTTCAATGGGTTACAGTCCTCTTCAAAGAGGTTCTCTGTCTTTCTTGGAAAATTTATGCTAAGTATTTTATTGTTGCTAATATAAATATAATATTTATCATTTCTAGGGACCTAAATGGAGAAAAGATGTTGATATTTATCTTATATCCAGCTTTCTTGCTAATTTTGTTAATTCTAAAGATTTTTTTAAACTTATATTTCTCATAGGCCTCCTGGTCATGCATTCATATTACCAACAGAAAATACATAGTTTTGTGTCTTCTTTTCTTATTTTTATGCCAGATGTTTTATTTTCTTCAAAAATACCCAAGACAGAATTAAATAATAATGAAGATACTGAACATTTCTGCTAAGTTCTTAATTAAGATACTTGGCAATGCTTTCCCATTTAGGATAATACATACTCTTGATTTTTAGTTAATTACCCGCCTGTAGGTTGTTTTCTTCTATTGCTATTATTCTTAGGGTGTTTGTAATTGGAGATGACTGCTGAATCATATCAAATAACATTTTGTCATTTATTAATATTTTCAATGATTTTTTTCTTAAATGTGTAGATATAAGGAATTATGTGACAGATTTTTTACCATTAAACACTTTCCATTCCATAAATAAACCTTAGTTATATTAACTATCGGAGAAGGCGATGGCACCCCACTCCAGTACTTTTGCCTGGAAAATCCCATGGATGGAGGAGCCTGGTAGGCTGCAGTCCATGGGGTCGCTAAGAGTCGGACACGACTGAGCGACTTCACTTTCACTTTTCACTTTCATGCGTTGGAGAAGGAAATGGCAACCCACTCCAGTGTTCTTGCCTGGAGAATTCCAGGGACGGGGGAGCCTGGTGGCTGCCGTCTATGGGGTCACACAGAGTCAGACACGACTGAAGTGACTTAGCATAGCATAGCATATATTAACTATGCCTTTGACACATTGGTTATATTTTTGCTAATATTATATTTAGAATCTTACCTATATTTATAGTGAAATGGGCCTATTTTTTTCTTTTTTGTGTTGCCATCTTTAATAGGTTTTGATACTAAGGTTATGCTTTAAAAAAGTACAAGAGCTTTCCATCTTTGGCTAGAGTCCAAAATAATTTAAGTGTTTTTGCAATTCTAATTGTTGAAAGATGGGGTAAAACTGTATTGCCCTGTTGACTTTTCAAAATAATAGCTCTTACTGTGGTAATTATCATGTTTTTACTTTTTAGGTTGATTTTAGGTGATTTATATTCAGTTAGGAAATCATCCATTTCCTCTAGGTTTTCAGATTGTTTGCTATGATGTTACATGTGGAGAAGCTCTATACAGTCAACAAAAACAAGACCAGGAGCTGACTGTGGCTCAGACCATGAACTCCTTATTGCCAAATTCAGACCTAAATTGAAGAAAGTAGGGAAAACCACTAGATCATTCAGGTATGACCTAAATCAAATCCCTTATGATTATACAGTGGAAGTGAGAAATAGATTTAAGGGCCTAGATCTGATAGATAGAGTGCCTGATGAACTATGGAATGAGGTTCATGACATTGTTCAGGAGACAGGGATCAAAACCATTCCCATAGAAAAGAAATGGAAAAAAGCAAAATGGCTGTCTGGGGAGGCCTTACAAATAGCTGTGAAAAGAAGAGAAGCAAAAAGCAAAGGAGAAAAGGAAAGATATAAACATCTGAATGCAGAGTCCCAAAGAATAGCAAGAAGAGATAAGAAAGCCTTCTTCAGTGATCAATGCAAATAAATAAAGGAAAACAACAGAATGGGAAAGACTAGGGATCTCTTCAAGAAAATTAGAGATACCAAAGGAACATTTCATGCAAAGATGAGCTCGATAAAGGACAGAAATGGTATGGACCTAACAGAAGCAGAAGATACTAAGATGAGATGGCAAGAGTACACAGAAGAACTGTACAAAAAAGATCTTCACGACCCAGATAATCACGATGGTGTGATCACTGACCTAGAGCCAGACATCCTGGAATGTGAAGTCAAGTGGGCCTTAGAAAGCATCACTATGAACAAAGCTAGTGGATGGAATTCCAGTTGAGCTATTCCAAATCCTGAAAGATGATGCTGTGAAAGTGCTGCACTCAATATGCCAGCAAATTTGGAAAACTCAGCAGTGGCCACAGGACTGGAAAAGGTCGGTTTTCATTCCAATCCCAAAGAAAGGCAATGCCAAAGAATGCTCAAACTACCGCACAATTGCACTCATCTCACACGCTAGTAAAGTAATGCTCAAAATTCTCCAAGCCAGGCTTCAGCAATATGTGAACCGTGAATTTCCTGATGTTCAAGCTGGTTTTAGAAAAGGCAGAGGAACCAGAGATCAAATTGCCAACATCCGCTGGATCATGGAAAAAGCAAGAGAGTTCCAGAAAAACATCTATTTCTGCTTTATTGACTATGCCAAAGCCTTTGACTGTGTGGATCACAAGAAACTGTGGAAAATTCTAAAAGAGATGGGAATACCAGACCACCTGATCTGCCTCTTGAGAAATTTGTATGCAGGTCAGGAAGCAACAGTTAGAACTGGACATGGAACAACAGACTGGTTCCAAATAGGAAAAGGAGTACGTCAAGGCTGTATATTGTCACCCTGTTTATTTAACTTATATACAGAGTACATCATGAGAAACGCTGGACTGGAAGAAACACAAGCTGGAATCAAGATTGCCGGGAGAAATATCAATAACCTCAGATATGCAGATGACACCACCCTTATGGCAGAAAGTGAAGAGGAACTAAAAAGCTTCTTGATGAAAGTGAAAGTGGAGAGTGAAAAAGTTGGCTTAAAGCTCAACATTCAGAAAACAAAGATCATGGCATCCAGTCCCACCACTTCATGGGAAATAAATGGGGAAACAGTGGAAACCGTGTCAGACTTTATTTTTGGGGGCTCCAAAATCACTACAGATGGTGACTGCAGCCATGAAATTAAAAGACGCTTACTCCTTGGAAGGAAAGTTATGACCAACCTAGATAGCATATTCAAAAGCAGAGACATTACTTTGCCAACAAAGGTCTGACTAGTCAAGGCTATGGTTTTTCCAGTGGTCATGTATGGATGTGAGACTGTGAAGAAGGCTGAGCTGAAGAATTGATGCTTTTGAACTGTAGTGCTGGAGAAGACTCTTGAGAGTCCCTTGGACTGCAAGGAGATCCAACCAGTCCATTTTGAAGGAGATCAGCCCTGGGTGTTCTTTGGAAGAAATGATGCTAAAGCTGAAACTCCAGTACTTTGGCCACCTCATGCGAAGAGTTGACTCATTGGAAAAGACTCTGATGCTGGGAGGGATTGGGAGCAGGAGAAGGGGACGACAGAGGATGAGATGGCTGGATGGCATCACTGACTCAATGGACGTGAGTCTGAGTGAACTCCGGGAGTTGGTGATGGTCAGGGAGGCCTGGCGTGCTGCGATTCATGGGGTCGCAAAGAGTCAGACACAACTGAGCGACTGATCTGATCTGATCTGATCTATATATGGTATTCTTATAATTTTTAATCTCTTTTATATGTGTAGTTAAAATGCATCCTGTTTCACTTTTATCTCTATCTGGCTTTTGAGTATTTTTTTAAATGACTTTATAGATTTTTTTCAAAGATGAACTGTTTATGATATATCTATCCTTTCCATTTCTTTTGTGTTCTATTTCATTGCTTTTATCTCTTGTTATTATTGATTCTTGCCTCCTAGTTTCTTTAGGTGTATTATGTCATTTTTTCCCCAGTTTTTTGAGAGGGAGCACTTAATTCTTTAACTTTTAGCCTTGTATCTATAAAAACAAATAATTTAAGGCCATAAATTTTCCTCTGCAAAGATTTTGCTGTATCTTAATTTCTCTTTTTACTTCATCTTTGGGGCTTATATAAAAGAATATTTTTAGGTTTCCAAGTTGCTCAGATGATTATGTTCATCCTTTTATTGTTTACTTTTAATATTATTATGTTGTGATCATAGAGTATGTCCTTTTAAAATTTCTACTTAAAAAAAGTCTTTTTTCCCTTGAATTCCTGTCTTTCCCTTCCCTCAGCACTCCTGTTCTCATTACCTATTCATAATGCTTTGGCTATTATTCTCTAATGGAGAAATCAAATTCCTTGCATGGAATAAAAATACACAATGCTTACAATTTCAATTTTACACTTAGTGGTAATGGCAGTATCACCACAGGGGTACAAAACAAAGTTACGTCCTTGGAAAACATATGTATTCATATAATTTTTACTTTTATTTAAGTATGAAAATATTGAAATTGGCTATCTGAATAAGTACTTGTTTTAGTCAATCTAAGATCCATTGACTTTAGGTTATGTCATTGTTTACTTTTTACCATTAATAAAAATTTCTGCCAGTTGGAGAGCTCAATGACTCAATGCTTCTTAGCACTTAGAATCTTGTACTTTAAAATTGCTTTTAGACTTCTTTAGACGTATATTTTTTTTAAATTGTGGTATAGTTGATTTGCAATACTATGTTTCAGGCGTACAGCAAAGTGGTTCAATTTTACATATACATATATATATTCTTTGCCAGATTCTTTTCCATTATAGGTTATTATAAGATGTTGAATATAGTTCCCTGTGGTATATAGTAAATCCTTGTCATTTATCCATTTTGTATATAATAGCATGCAGTCCATGGGGTCGCTAAGAGTCGGACACGACTGAGTGACTTCACTTTCACTTTTCACTTGCATGCATTGGAGAAGGAAATGGCAACCCACTCCAGTGTTCTTGCCTGGAGAATCCCAGGGATGGGGGAGCCTGGTGGGCTGCCATCTATGGGGTCGCACAGAGTCGGACACGACTGAAGCGACTTAGCAGCAGCAGCAGCAGCAGTTTCTTTTCTGTAGGTGAATTTGTTTCTGTTTTGTAAATAAGTTCATTTGTAACAGTTTTTAGATTCCACATATAAGTGCTATCATATGATATTTGTCTTTCCCTATCTGACTTACTTCATTTAGTATGATAGACATAGATATTTAATCATATAAATATTACTCTTGCATAGATAAAATTGAATGTGTAAGTGGAATAAGTTAGTTGAAGTATTCCCCAAACTCCTGTCACATTCAGAGACTGGATTTCTGAGTCACTTTAAATTCATAGTGATTGATAGTCATATATGTTTTTACCACAAAATATCGTCTATGATACTAAGATGCAAAATATTTTAAAAGAATGCTTCACTCTTGTCTCTGAGATTTCCTCCCAAACCTCTGAGACCAGTTTACAAGTCTTGATAAACATACATGTGCTAAATATTGAATCATCATGTTGTACGTCTGAAGCTAAACTGTTATGTGAGCATATGCGTGTGTGCATGCTCAGTTGTGTCCTACTATTTGCAAGGCTATGGACTGTAGTCCAACAGGTTCCTCTGTTCATGGAATTTCCCAGGCAAGAATACTGGAGTGCGTTGTCAGTTCCTCCTCCAGGGGATCTTCCCCACCTGGGGATCAAACCCAAGTCTCCTGCATTGGCAGGCGGCTTCTTTACCACCGAGCCACTGGGGAAGCCCCTATATCAACTACATGTCAGTTTAAAAAATGCATATGGTAGGGAGAAGAATGGCCCCCACAGGTATCTGTATCCTAATCTCTGAAAGTTGTGACTAGATTACATGGCAAAAGTGAATCAGGGTTCCAGAAGGAATTAGCTTGCCAATCTGCCAACCTTAAAAATATTGAGATTATTCTTGATTATCATGTGTGTCCAACTTAATCACAAAGATGCTTAAATGCAAAAGAGGGAGACAAAACAGATATATATCTTTAGTCTTCTATTGCTGCTGGAGAATGTGCAATATGAGAACTTGACCCACCATCACCGGCCTTGAAGGTGGAGGAAGAAGGCCATGAGCCAATGAATCAGGGCTGTCTCTCAAGATTGGGAAAGGCCAGGAGCTTCCCCCAGAGCCTCCCTAAAGGAATGCAAGCCCTGCCAACACCCTGAATGTAGCCCATCGAGACGCATTTCAGGTTTCTTACCCCAGAGTGGTTAAGATAATAAAATTGTATTGTTTTAAGGCACTAAATTTGTGGATTTGTCTAGCAGCAATAGAAGATTAAATGTGCAAGTGATGATATTATCTCAAGACTGACCCCTGAATGACAGCATTTTGAGGACATGTTCTGATTTCAGAGACAGTGAAGTATAAAAAATATACACCTTGAAATCGATGAAATATGGGTATATTTATATTAAATAGATGTCCTAGGAAAAATCATCTTAGAAACTGTGACTGTGGACTTAGATGATCGTAGGATATCTTGAATCCCGTTAGACATCATTGTAATATCTGAGGTAATTGTGCCACTGCCTAATAAGAAAAAATATGGAAGGAAGTGGGATTCTATCAAGTTTAAAGGTCTTTAGGGCTAAGTGGGAGTATATGTCAATACCTTAAGAGCTAAAAAATAAAATTAATCAACTGACCTGGGCTAAGTGTAACCCTCTTTTAAAGTTCTGGAGACCCCTCCCCCACCCCCATTATATACTATAAACAATTCTGGAGGCAGCCCATTGTCCCAGACAAGGATTGTGACAATGGCGTGTGGTCATTACACTACCTCATAATCAGGGGTATGACACAAAATTCTTTAGGACAACATTACTGTTCTTTTGGTGAATGTATGTGTCCTATGATACTACAGTCATGTCTGACTCTTTGCAACCCTATGGACTGTAGCCCACCAGGCTCCTCTGTCCATGGGATTCTCCAAGCAAGAATACTGGAGTGGGTTGCCATTCCCTTCTACAGGGTATCTTCCTGACCCACGGATCAAACCTGGGTCTCTTATGCCTTCTGCATTGGCAGGTGGGTTCTTTACCACTAGCGCCACTTGCAAAGCCCATTTCTTTTTGGTGACTAAGCAGCATGAGATCCAGTCTTATGAACTGCTGCTAAAACTCTATAAAGATGTAATTTGAAATAATATCTATGACTTATGAGTTAAAAGCACTACAATTTAAGAATCTGTAAGGTTTCAGAGATCCTTACAGAAGGAAAAGTGTTATATATATGATATATAACAATTCAGATCATTCCCATTTAAGATCTGTGAAAATACTTAAGAATATGCTCTAACCAGTAAGTGAAGCAGGATAGATAAGTCACGTTTGTTGCTGTTCAGTCAATCAATTGTGTCCGACTCTTTGCAACTCCATGCACTGCAGCACACCAGGCTTCCCTGTCTTTCACTATCTCGGAGTTCGCTCGGATTCATGTGCATTGAGTCGATGATAAGATCCAACACAAGTCAACCTCCCTATGTCAAGTTAGGGAAGATGAAAGAACAAGCAGTGGTGAGTAATAAATCTTGCCACTTCACCAATAGTTCAGTTTGGTTCAGTTGCTCAGTCGTGTCCAAGTCTTTGTGACCCCATGGACTGCAGCACGTCAGGCTTCCCTGTCCATCACCAACTCCCGGAGCTTATTCAAACTCATGTCCATCGAGTCATCCAACCATCTCATCCTCTGTTGTCCCCTTCTCCTGCCTTCAGTCTTTCCCAGCATCAGGGTCTTTTCCATTGAGTCAGTTTTTTGCAACAGGTGGCCAAAGTATTGGAGCCTCAGCTTCAGCATCAGTCCTTCCAATGAATATTCAGGACTGATTTCCTTTAGGATCAACTGGTTGGATCTCCTTGCAGTCCAAGGGACTCTCAAGAGTCTTCTCCAACACCACAGTTCAAAAGCATCAATTCTTTGACACTCAGTTTTCTTTATAGTCCAATTCTCACATCCATACATGACCACTGGAAAAACCATAGACTTGACTATGTTTGTTGGACCTTTGTTGGCAAAGTAATGTCTGTTTTTTAGCATGCTATCTAAGTTGGTTATAGCTTTTTTTCCAAGGAGCAAGTGTCTTTTAATTTCATGGCTGCAATCACCATCTGCAGTGATTTTGGAGCCTAAGAAAATAAAGTCTGTCACTGTTTCCATTGTTTCCCCATCTGTTTGCCATGAATTGATGGGACTGGATGCCATGATCTTAGTTTTTTGAATGTTGTTTTTTTTTATTTAAATTTATTTATTTTAATTAGAGGCTAATTACTTTACAATATTATATTGGTTTTGCTATACATCAACATGAATCCGCCACGGGTGTACATGGTTTTAAGCCAGCTTTTTCACTCTCTTCTTTCATTTTCATCAAGAGGCTCTTTAGTTCCTCTTCGCTTTCTGCCATAAGAGTGGTGTCATATGCATATCTGAGGTTATTGATGTTTCTCCCGGCAATCTTGATTCCAGCTTGTGCTTCATCCAACCCGACATTTTGCATGATGTACTCTGCATATAAGTTAAATAAGCAGGGTGACAATATACAGCCTTGACGTACTCCTTTCCCTATTTTGAACTAGTCTGCTGTTCCATGTCAAGTTCTAATTGTTGCTTCTTGACCTGCATACAGATTTCTCAAGAGGCAGGTCAGGTGTTCTGGTATTCCCATCTCTTTCAGAATTTTCCACAGTTTTTTGTGATCCACACAGTCAAAGGCTTTGGCATAGTCAATAAAGCAGAAGTAGATGTTTTTGGAAATCTCTTGCTTTTTTGATGATCCAATGGATGTTGGCAAGTTGGGAAATCCTAATTTTTAGCTTCAGATGAATAGCATTAAATATTCTTATTTTTGTTCAGATGAATACCAAATTTCTCTAGCATTTATAGTTAACTGGTTGCATGTCCTAACTATTCTCTGGCTGCAAGTCCCTCTTTAGTGATGGTGTAGATGCTGTTTTGCAGAACTCAGATCCTGCTTTCTAGAAGCCGTCTGTTGCCAGCTGCTGGCACAGTTGGCTGCTGATGACAGATGAATTTCTTCCAGGAATTGCCCCAGACAAAGGGAGATGCTTTGCCCAAATCACACTTCCTCCCTGGAAGGATCCTCTGTCACAACTGGTTGATGTGTGGTACAGAGCCCCAACTTCCTTGTCTCAATCTCAGCAACTCTGAGAGGGCTTCCCAGCTCCAATGGCTCCTGAAGGATTGGCTGAGGCCTCTATTGCAGCTGCATTGCCTTTAAATTCCCTCTGTCTAATTTTGCTCCCTTCACCCCTGATAAGTATCCTCAGTAAAACTCTTCTAGCAGGCAAATCCCAGAGTCTCTGAGTTTATTTCCCAAGCAGTACAATCTACAACTGGGATTTTGGAGCTGAATCACATGCTGCTAAAAGAAATCAATCCTGAATATTCCTTGGAAGGACTGATGCTGAAGCTGAAGCTCCAATACTTTGGCCACCTGATGGGAAGTGCTGACTCATTGGAAAAGACCCTGATGCTGGGAAAGATTGAGGGCAAGAGGAAAGGGGGGGGCGACAGAGGATGTGATGACTGTATGGCATCATCTATTCAATGGACATGAGTTTGAGCAAGCTCTGGGAGATAAAGAAGGGCAGTGAAGCCTGGTGTGCTGCTGCCCATGGGGTCGTAAAGAGTCAGACATGACTTAGCGACTGAACAGCAAGAACACATGCCACTGGCTGGCAGTGAGGACCCCTATCCCTGCCATCAGATGGAGTACCAGTAGCCCCTGCATATAGTTTGGGTGCAGTTCATAAACTTACCCAGTGGTGAGCAGGAACTGAATATGTGTAGACTGGAATGCACTGGTGGAGGAATATCACAGGCATCTGAGAGTAGGAATTATGAGGACTTTGGAATCAGACTGCTGTTGCTGAGAACCACTGATACATCAAGGCAAGTTTAAGGGTAATTTCTCACCAAGTGGGCCTACTTGGTAGCATATAATGATATTCTCATCTCCAGTCTTTGAAAGGCAGAAAAGGCTAATTATAAGGGCAGTGGAGCATCAATACGAATTTAATTCTCAACCTTGAGAGTTTGGCTACACTGAGTTTAGGGTCCCTATTGGGAAAGAGTGGAACACTGAGACTTGAAATGGGGACAGGTGGGACGATGCCCTTGAAAATCTTGAATCCCTAGATTTATCTGAACTCTTTAGGTCTGCAGGAGTCTGGCATACTCCTTCCTGTCAAACAAGACCCTTCCTTGTTTGCAAAGTCTTCCTTTTAGCACTTCACTCAGAATGTACCCTACCTGCCTACAGGCTGTGTGTGTTATCACCTTCAGTTCAGGTCGTGTCTGACTCTTTGCAACCCCATGGACTGGAGCACTCTAGGCTTCCCTGTCCATCATCAGCTCCCAGAGTTTACCCAATCTCATGTCCATTGAGTTGGTGATGCCATCCAACCATCTCAGCAGTCTGATTCCAAAGTCCTCATAATTCCTACTCCCTCAGATGCCTGCAATATTCCTCCACCGGTGCATTCCAATCTTCACATATTGAGTCCCTGCTCACCACTAGGTAAGTTTATGAACTGCACCCAAGCTGTATGCCAGGGGCTAATGGTACTCCATCTGATGGCAGGGATGGGGGTCCTCACTGCCAACCAGTGGTGTGGTTATCACCTTAGTCATGACCAACTCTTTGCAACACCATAGACCATAGCCTGCCAGGCTCCTCTGTCCATGGGATTTTCCCAGCAAGAATACTGGAGTAGGTTGCCATGCCCTCCTCCAGGAGATCGTCCTGACCCAGGGATCAAAACTGCGTCTCTTATGTCTCCCTTATTGGCAGGCAGGTTCTTTACTACTAATGCCACCTGGAAAGTCCCACCTGTCTACACACCAATGATTCAGTGACTTACAATATAACTTGGCTAAAGAAGGGCTAGACCTGCTAAGGGAGGGGAGGGACCATCTCAGGAAGGTGCTGCAGGACCCAGTTCATGTGTTTGGGCAGTTGTTCCACTAACACGTAGCAGAGCCCATGGGTTCCAACATCTGTTTGGTCCAAGAGAGACACAGAGATTGGAAATATGAGTGTGGATGTGGGCAATGGATAGATTTTCTCTATGAAATGATTACACCAGGCCTAGATCATTGGCAAGAACAGTTATATTTTCCAGTAAATCTGGGAAGTTTAGATTCCTTGGCATACCAAATAACTCTTCTAGAATATGTTTCACTTCAGCTTTATAGTTCGAGTCTTGAAATTTTACTGAACAAACATTAATAAAATCTTTGCTCACATGGTTTAGCCAACTTACAAAAATATTCACTCTCTGTGCAACTATGATTTGAAAATAGCAGGAGATATTTCAGTTGGCTTTCTCTTTCCTTAAGGATAGCAGTTCTGGGTGAAATCTTTGTTTTGCAGTCCATCTTTGCACTCGTGAACTTGGAGAGATGCCTTTTGAGACTGAGCGCAAGTTTCAGTTGTAATCTGATGGAAAAGTACATGACCAAGTGCTCCTTCTTGGCACTGAAAGTCCTTGTAATGATCACTTGATCCTTGTATCCAGTGATAGAGGCTTCCCTGAGCCATTGTAAATGCCCTTGCCAGATCACTGGAGTCAGTAGAAATTGTTTGCCTGTCATAGGAATTTGCAATTACACTAGAATGTCATCATTTCAGGAAACTATAAAGCAATGAACATGTTTACTTTCAGCCACAAAGGAAAAAAAATATCCTGAGAACCAGATTTTCTTGGCAGTTTGAGGCATTTATTAGAAAATCTGTAATTTCTTTTTGTAATCCCACACTCAGTGGGCATCCCCTTTAATGGAGATATGTCAAGCTTGGAGAATTATATGGTACATTCTGAACTTGCTTTGCTGGGAAAATAAGACTCATGACTTAATTTATAGGCTTGTTGATTTCACCACCCTCCCGACTCCCTGGAGGGAGGAATTAAAGTCTCGTGATGGCTTAAAGGGACCTAAAGTGCTCTCAGGTGCCCTTAGATATGCTGAGTGGAGGGCGCTGAATTTTGACACTGGTATTTCATTCTTAGTAGCATGCAATGCAAAAAAGTTTCTCTGAAAAGTTATACTGTCTGGGAACTTTCTGAGTAATCTCACTGGATGGAGAGTGTTTCTATTTTTCTGCATTTCTACTATGTTCCCGATTTTTTTTATTCCTCCCCACCTAGACACATACTGGCTTTTAGGTAGTAACTTCTTCAAATGTGCTCTCAATATGGAGAGACAAGAATCATTCATGTGTTAAGAACAATAAGCCTAGCTCCTCCTTCAACCTAGAAATGTAGCAGCTGGCCACATCCCAGTTGCTCGCTATGATGTCCTGGGTCACTGTCCATTGTGCATGGTAATGACTTCAGGTGGACTTCCTGTCTGCAGTTTTAATCTAATAGCATTTATACTTACTCTGGTTAATATTTCTTCTTCCTGGATCACTAGTTCTATCATTTTCTTTAAAAAAAAATTTTTTTTATGTGAACTATTTTTAAAGTCTTTATTGAACTTGTTACAGTATTGCCTGTTTTATGTTTTGGTTTTTTGGCTGCAAGCTGTGAGATCTTAGTTCCCCAACCAAGGATCAAACCCACATCCCCTGCATTGGAAGGTGAAGTCTTAGCCCCTGGACCATGAGGCAAGCCCCTCATTTTATTTTCTTATCCATTAAACTGACTAAAATATGAATACCCTTTTGTAACAGAGTCTGATCCCATTTTTTGATCGGTGGTTGCTGACATCTTTGAAGACTCAATCCTCCTCCTCCCCATTGTACCCCACAGATAGACATCCATAAGAAAGTCTGGATGCTTTGGTACTAGAGGGAGGTTCAAAGCATGCAAACCCCTGCCAGTGTCTGGGAACCCTCACCCTGACCTCACACACTCACTACAGTAAAAACTCCAAGCCAGTCCCTTTTCTCTTGAGTCAGTTTTGGAGCAGCCTGCTCTTCCCAGAAAGCCTTATCATGTGAGTATTACGGTCTTTTTTTTTATTCCCCATCAATATGGCTAGGTCACAGTAACCAGATATTCTGTCAAACTTTATTACAGATGTTTCTGTGAAGGTATTTTAAAAAATGAGATTAACATTTAAATCAGTGGACTTTGAGTAAAGCAGATTACCGTCCATAATGTGGGTTGACATCATCCAATCAGTTGAAGGTCTTAACAGAAAAAGACTGACTTCTTTTAAAGAAAAGGAAATTCTGCCACAACCCACCTTCACTTTCAACTGTAGTATCAGCTCTTCCCTGGGTATCCAGGCTGACAGCCCACCTTGCAGATTTTGGACTTGCCAGATTCCACAACTGTGTGATCCTTAAAATAAATCTCTCTGTCTCCCTCTGTGTGTCTCTGTCTCTACACACACACACCACTCCCATATACACACATCTATCCTATTGGTTCTATTTCTCTGGAGAACTTTGACTAATACAGTGAGTAATAATTTTTTTCCATATACTTTTAATGTGTGTGACATTTTAAGTCTATCTGAACCAAATAGTGGGCGAGGTTCACCTTGTATCTACAAGAGTGTCCATAACATCTTTCATGGCATAATATTTTGTTTTTATTTCCTATCCTTACCTTGCCCAGTTGACTCTTGAGTTATGTGCAGTTTTGATAATGTGAAACACAGAGAGAGACCAAAGTGATGTTTTTGAGGCCAAAATGTTTAATTAAACCCCATACTTGCATGGGAAACTTCCAGAGCTCAGGATTATATATCATGGAAAACAGGTAGTGTCCCTACCATTTGTCATGGGAACTAGGCTGGTAGAATGATGGGGCTGAAAATGTGCGAGCAGTAGAGGAGCATAGTTAAAATTGAGAAGTCTGTTGTGAGATGTTTTGTGACATAGGTACGTTTTGGTTAATAGATGCTCATTAGAGCTAGGTGACAGACATTTGTACCTTTGCTCTCATCTATGACAGATAGAGCCCTAAAATCTAAGGTACTTTGAGCAAGACCAGCTTCTGACTTTGCTACATTATAGCACAATTCCAAGGAGTCATGGCCACTTGAAAAGGTAAACTTCTACTGTAACAATGTATTCTGAGCCTTGGTTTCTTTATAAGCTGGAAGCTATCCTTATTCATTGGGTTGTTGTAAGAGGCAAATCAGGAAACAGACTAAAGAGATTAGTACTGAGCCTGGTACTTATTAGGTTCTCAAGGCATATTAATTTCATTTGCTTTCTCTCCCTTCTTTCCTGCCCACATTTCCTGCTTCAGTTCTTTTCTGTCTTTTCTAAAGTAGACTGTGGGAAGTGGGGGAGAAGCGGAGGTTGGGGAGATTTTACTCAGTGCTGTCATTACAGGCAGCAACCGGAGACACGAGCATGGCTTCCTGGAGCAGAAAAGGAAGACTGGTGTCTATAGTTGCCTGATGCTCAGACACCACCTCCAATCTCTCTGTCCCCACCACCCCAGCCAGCGATTCTTTGGGAAGAATGTGAGCAAAGCTGAAATTCTCCCAGAACTGGTAGAACAACCAGGGACATTGCTGCACTGTTTCGGAAGTTATGGCTTAGTGGAAGGACTATGGGATTTAGAACTATATACACCTGCATTCAAATAATTGGAGTTAAATTACCCAAGGGCTGGGTGTCTATGGGAAAATGAATTTTATTCTGTCTCAGTGTTCTTATCTTCAACATGGGGATATGAAGGACTCTGTGGTTGGTTCAGAATCGTCACTCAGTTTCCATGCTGCTGAGAAGTGTTGGTTATTGAGAACCTGCAACTAAGTCCCTTAGAGGATGACAATGGACTTCTCCAAACTCAGCCAGGTAGTAGCCCCAAATGCAGTTACTGAGCCAGGTTGGTCTTTTCCCTAGCAGACTGACAAAGCAATTGTCACTATGTGGTGTGCAGTCATAGATTTGGCTCATGTGTTCTGTTCCATCTCTGTCAGGAAGGGGAAGCAAAAGCTGTTTACATTCAGGAGGAACAGACAACAGTGCGCATCAAGGTCTTACATCAAGGCTACGTTCACAGTCCCACCCTCCATCACAATATATAGTAAGTGTCCTCCATACAAACCTCCAAGTTGCGAAGTTTCAAATATGCAAATGTACATTCCATCAGTGTCAGGCATGCGTGGAACTGCGGCTTGCCCTCTGTCTTCTACTGCTGGTGATCCTTCAACTCTACCATCTCCCACCCCTGATTCCTCCTCCAGTGAATTCTCCTTGCCTGTTCAGTAGATGCTAGCCCCTGTATGCCAGCTGATATACTTCTGCACTTTTCAAGGTGCTGTACTTTAAGATTAAAAATGTTTTCTTTATTGTTTGCATTTGTTTTAATATATCATTTGTGTGAAAAGTACTGTAAACCTATTCCAGTACAGTACTATGTAGGCTGGGTTTTCCAGGTAAACAGTGGTAAAGAATCCACCTGCCAAGCAGGAGATGTGGATTCGATCCCTGGGTCAGGAAGATCCCCTGGAGAAGGAAATGGCAGCCCACTCCAGTATTCTTGCCTGGGAAATCTCGTGGACAGAGAAACCTGGTGAGCTACAGTCCATGTAGATAGAAAAGAATAGACAGAAGAGAATCAGCCCTGACTTTCTAAGCAGCAGCAGCAGCAGCAGCACTATATAGCCAATTGTGTTAGTTGGGTAGCTAGGCTAACTTTTCGGACTTGTGAACAAATTGGACTTATGAATGGACTCTCAGAACAGAACTCATTTGTATGTAGGGGACTTACTGTAGTCTGAAGGGACCTGGGTCATCTGGATGTCCTGAAGAACATCGTATTAGCTCACCATACTGATGTTGTTTAGTCGCTCAGCCATGTCTGACTGTTTGTGACCCTAAGGACTGTAGCCCACCAGGTTCTTATTTCATGGGATTTCCCAAGCAGGAATACTGGTGGGTTGCCATTTTCTTCTCCAGGAGATCTTCCCAATCCAGGGATTGAACCTGTGTCTCCTGCATTGGCAGATGGTTCCTATACCACTGAGCCAATCAGATTGGATGACCAGAAGTGGCAGATGTATTGGAGATCTTTGGGAAGACAGGTGTGCTGCAGAGAATGGAAGACAGACCGTACCATTATTCAGACCACGGGGTTGTGGGGGAGGATTTGGGTCCCCTTGTGTAAATATAGAGCACACTGCCTAGCACAGAGTCAGAGCAGTTGATATTTACTAACTACGTGCCACACCATGAGACCATGACCCTTGCTCTTTAGTACTCTGCAGGTAAGACAAGAGATAAGTGCTCTAACAGAGGGCATCCAAGGTGTTACAAGATGATTTCATTATCCTAATTCTGGCTATTTTAACTGTTGGTGACATTCTTTTAAGATCTAAATGATAACAAAAAAAAAAATTAGTTCTCTACCAAAAGGAAGATCGTTGCTTCCATCACTGGGTAATACAGAAATGTTCCATGACCCAGAGTTTACAAAGAATCTTTTCATTTAATGAGCTAAATGACCATGCATAACACACTTAAATTATGACTTACAGTTTTTTCATTTACTGGTTGTTTTTGTTCTTTTATACCATAAGAAATTAATGAGGCTGAGAGGCTTAAATCATGTTTTATGTATTTAAAATAATTATGATTAAAGGCCTTTTACACATGTGTATTTATCATGAATTCTTGTTCAAAGAACTATTTTTCATGGTTCAAGAAGCAAAATTAATTTAAATCGGCAGCTAATGCATGGTTCTCAATTCCATGAGTCAACTGGAAGCTGCTGACATTTTTATGTGGAGCCTCCTTTAATGTAATAAAAGCGTAGCACTAAATGATGTGTCTGACACGGGAGGGGTGGCATATCCATGGAGATCCACGCTGCAGTGTTCCAGGTCATGACATGGGCCACAGCCTGCCATCTTCATCGCTTCTGCTATGCTGAAGCTGACTGGTATGACTAAGCAGAGTGGTGTCATGAAGCACCCATCTTGAGATTTGAGTCCTGCTAAACTTCAGTGATTGAGGCACATGCTTACCATTCTCCATCAGTTAGTCTCTCAGTCATGTCCAACTCTCTGACTCCATGTACTATAGCCCGTCAGGCTCCTCTGTCCATGGGATTCTCCAGGCAAGAATACTGGAGTGGGTTGCCATTTCCTTCTCCAGGGGATCTTCCCAACCCAGGGATAAATCCCTGTCTCCTGCATTGCAGGAGGATTCTTTACATCTAAGCCATCAGGGAAGCCCAGAGAATAAATTCACCCCTGCATGTCCAGGAGTCGCCAAGGCAGCAGTCAGAGCACTGAGAGGAAGCACCGGGAGCTTGGCATTTGATCTGAATGCTTGGGACTCCAGTGTTGCACCTTTAAAGGGCCTGGATTCCAGGATAGAGTAAGAGCTTCCAACCTCATGCAGTGCTCTGTGTGTGTGTGTGTGTGTGTGTGTGTGTGTGTACGCGTGTGCGCGCACACATCCACAGGCAGCCAGGTGATCCTTAGAGGACAGAGTCTGTAATTATGAACATTTTAAATGTGGGTAGTTGATCCCTTTCCTATTCAGCATGTAGCTGTGAGTGAAGCTGCAGACAATGGCCAGAATCTCTTTGTGCTGTCCTGAATTTATCTGAGAATATTAAAGTCAAGAGCAAAAGGGCTCTATTCTCCCCTTCCCAGATATGCAGGCAAGAGTAGAATCCAGCTTTGGGGTGGTGAATTTTTAAAGTGTTCAGGGCAGGGGATAATGCACAAATAGGTAACAGCTCTGGGGACTCAAGAAATGGTGTTTAACCATGAGGAACAAATGAATGCTGTCTTTGAATGTCTTTGAAAGGGAAGGAATAACTAAGTATTCAGGTATGAAGAGGTGAGATTTTTGGTAATAAGACACAGAGACACTAAAACCAGTATCAGAGTGGCAAAGAATAATGAAAAAATTCTTGCTTTGGGCCCCCTCTGGCTTTGCCACCTCCTGACTGTGAAATGTTGGACTGTTAGGTCACCTTTCTGAGCCTCAGTTTTCTTATCATCACAATGGGGAGACTGGGCCAAAGTGTCTCCCTAGTTCCTTTCTACTCTAGCTATGATCCTGTGACATGCTCTGAAGATTTCAGATGAACATGCTCCCCTTCAAAGGAAGGAGTGACCTCTACAGCCCAAGAAAGTCTTACTGAGAGCCTAATACTCAGCCAACACAGTACTGAGTTGTTAGGATGTAAGCCAAGAATATTACAACTGTGCTGGTGATGCTGAGGAGATAATAAAAAGACACTGAAACAGGTGACACCCTGTGTGCTGTGGTTGATAAGTCTAGAGCACTTCAGATAGGTGATATTGATGTAGAGTGCATAAATAAAAAGGTAGGATTTGAACCAAAATGGGAGCTGAGCTTTATAGGATGGGTAGGATTGGGGAGGTGGAGAAGGGCTAAAAATAGGCCATTCCTGGTTTGAGGGTGAGTCATGTTCCTGGCAGGAAATACATGACTCAATCAAACTGGGTAATTGAGAAGAGTTTAATAAAGGGGACATTTACACAGGTGTTGCCGAGGCTTAGGTAAATGACTGGAGATGATGCAGTGCCCTGGGCTAGCAAAAGAGAGGAGCCATTACCACCCTATGTCTGAAGAAGCAAGAGATTGGAGTGTTCATCATAACAGGACTTGCATGTCTGAGAAGGGAAACCTTCAGGAGAGGGGCTGATGACAGCCGGCCCATTGCAACTCTGCCAGCAGGAGCTGTTGGGAGCAGGGGGAGATACCTGAATCTCTTTCTCCTCCTGCCTTCAGAATCCTTCTGGAGCCTGTTCCTGGCTAAATTCAGCTGGAAGATTGATGAAGGTCAACCTCCTGGGGCAGAGGTGAGAAAGGGTGAAAAGTGGATCTAGAAAAGCAAATAGAAGACGTTGGCAGAGCGGCAGACCATGAGCGCTCATGGATATACAAGTGGAAAGCAAAAGCAATGGTGGAGAACTCAACACTGAAAGTTTTGGAAGTCAGGAAGGAAATTGCATACGTGTGGCCACTGAGCAGTATTCCTTGAGTGCAGGACCACCATGGATTGCTGCAGCAGTCTGGGGGAGGAGTGTGAAAGAGCCAGGAGAACATTTCTGGGCGTTTCCTGGCCTCTGTGAGAATGCTCACCGTGCCCAGCCATTCCGACCTTCTCCTTTTGGAGGGGCAAGCTCTTACACCACTCATCTCTTCCGTTTTACATT
This sequence comes from Bos mutus, assembly GCF_027580195.1. Lineage (NCBI taxonomy): Eukaryota > Metazoa > Chordata > Mammalia > Artiodactyla > Bovidae > Bos > Bos mutus. Next base: position 47,516,026 of record NC_091618.1, read on the forward strand.
GAGAGTTGGGGATCATTAAAATTTATCAATATATATACCAAATCTATTCTGATCTGGAAACGTAGTAGCAGCCTGTAATATTGCTTTGTCTCTTCTCCCCTCCCCCTACTCCAATAACTACGAATATTAAATATTAATATTTTAAGAAGTTTTCTTATGTTTTTCCCCACACATTTCAGTAAATCATTATTGTCTAGACACCAAAAGAAAGTCAGAAACCATTGCTGGAAGTGAAAATTCTTTAGGGATTTTTATTCAATAATAGAGCAATTAAATAGGGCAGATTATTGAACAATAGAAACTACTTTCTTCACAATCTGCACACTTAGCAGATGTATCATTAACCATCAAGTGGACGCTTAAGTTCAGGGCTGCATATGCTGAAAAAGCACTGTTTTATACATGAATACATTATATTTCTTTAGAAAATGCTTAGCACTGTAAGTAGAAAATGAAATATTGAATTCCATACTAAGCCTCAATTTAGTATGTTGTGGTTATCTACTTATTTACCTAAATCATATAGCAGTGACAAAATTCTTAAAGTACAACAAGAATACTTCTCATTCAATCAAAAGTTACACCCTGACACCCTCATGGAGTTCTAATCTGCCTGAATTCAGGGCCGTAGTTCATAACAAATGAACTATGGCGGGGGTTTCTGTTCATAGGGTAATGTGGTAAGGCCACGGCAATGACTAAAGTCTGTTTACAATTTATGCAGCTTGTCAGCTTTAAGTTAGATCATCTGTACAAAGCTTTATTTATGGGAAATAACACATTTCAAAATATGTGCATAAAGCTCTTAATGTTGTTTAAATTGTGTTGTTTAAAAATTGCATAATTTTGTACTTCTTGCAATTTAAAATTTGCATTTATAATGCTACCTTACTGCATTAACAGTATTTTCAGCTACTGGACAATGTATAGAGGGTTCCGTGTAGGCCCTGGTAGGGTAGTCTGCACCTTGTCGAGTGATGAGGGTAAGGGCAGGAGGAGAATGGCAAAGCGGGAAGTGAACTTCACTCATATGAGAAAAGATCTACTATGGCTGTTGTGTTGGGGTGGGGAAGGTGGTGCATGCATGCTTATGTGTGTGAAACTGTAAGCAGGAAGAAAAGCAAATGGGGAGGAATCGAGAATGAGAAAGAACCAAGAGCAAGGCAGGATAACCATAATCGCAGCGACTGAAGTCCCAGGGAACATAGAAAAGAGGGGCCATGTGGGCGTGGTTCCAGGATGGGATTTCCTTTTTGTCTCCTTTTCAAGAGACTGAAGTAAAACTCATGTTATTATAAATTTTATTTTTTAAGAGAAGTTTTAGTTTCACAGCAGAATTGAGTGGAAAGCACGGAGTTTCCATATACCTTCTGCCCCAGCACACCCATAGCCTCCTTAACTTGAAGCATCCCCCACCAGAATGGTACATTTGTGACAGTTCACCCACATGCATGCAACATTATCACCCAGAGTCCGTACTTTATGTTAGGATTACTCTTGTTGCTATATATCATATGGGTTTGGACAGTATGTGAGGTCATGTATCTACCCTTATGGTATTATACATATTATTCAGAGTTGCTTAACACTTATAAAAATCCTCTGTGCTCTGCCTGTTTATCTCTCATGTTATTATTTACTACTTTTTACTATTGAATATTGTGGGACTGAATCTTGTTGATCTGGGTGTTGAGATGGGAGAAATAAGACCTAGATATATTCAGGTTCTAGGTGTGAGCTTTTTAACTATGACAGACATGGAGGCATATTGTTGAGCCTCAGACCACCCAATTAGATGGTCTGAGATGACACAGGATACTTAGATGACACGAGAGAGTGTCACCAGGACTGTGTGTCCAGGGCAGAGCTCTTACAACAGAAGGCACATCTGGACTCTAGGGTTCTTATGCCTGGGTCTGCTGAAGACACTTCCTTTAAGGCATCCATAGTAAGTTCTCCTTACTAAGTAAAATAAATGGCAGGCTGTCCTCTCTGAGTCCTGGAGAGAAGTAGATTTCAATACCTCTGAATTCCAAAAGGGAATAGAATGCCTCTCCTGAATAAGATGGCTTATCCAATAGAATTCTGGCCAAACAATCAATCATATGAATATTAGACACACTAGAACATACTGGAAATTAGGTCCTGGAGAGAATATAATCATGAGAATTAGCAGAGTACAAGAGGCCTTCCCAGGTGGGGCTAGTGGTAAAGAACCTGCCTGCCAGTGCAAGAGACAGGAGAGACATAGGGCTCGAGTACTGGGTCAGGAAGATCCTCTGGAGGAGGGCATGGCAACCTACTCCAGTATTCTTGCCTGGAGAATGCCATGGACAGAGGAACCTGGTGAACTACTGCCCATAGGGTCACACAGAGACAGACATGACTGAGCAACTTGGCATGCACACGTACACACAGTATGAGGGGAGTTCACATAACTTATCCCTGCCTCAACTTTTTCATCCATAGAGTAAGAATAAAAAGAGTGATTGCCTCAAACGGTTTTTGTGAGGATTAAACAAAGTAATGTTTTAGTAATTTAGTAGTGCTTTTGCAGTGCTGATCCTACTGGATATTGGCTGGCATGTAGTGTGTGCTCTGTATGTATATACATATATGTATGCTGCTGCTAAGTCGCTTCAGTCGTGTCCGACTCTGTGCGACCCCATAGACGGCAGCCTACCAGGCTCCCCAGTCCCTGGGATTCTCCAGGCAAGAACGCTGTAGTGGGTTGCTATTTCCTTCACCAATGCATGAAAGTGAAAAGTGAAAGTGAAGTCGCTCAGTCGTGTCCGACTCTTAGCGACCTCATGGACTGCAGCCTACCAGGCTCCTCTGTCCATGGGATTTTCCAGGCAAGAGTACTGGGGTGGGGTGCCATTGCCTTATATATGTATATATATAAAATATATACTCCAACTTTGTCATTTCACATGAGAAAATTCTCTTAAACATAATTTATTTCAAATTTTTGAGGTGTTTCCTCTAGTCTGGAATAAAACCTTGTTTTCATGAAGTCACTGGTATCAGAAGTTTTGTTGTTGTTCAGTCGCTCAGTCATGTCCAACTCTTTGCAACCCCATGGACTGCATTACTCCAGGCTTCCCTGTCCTTTACCATCTTCCAGAGCTTGCTAAAATTCATGTCAATCGAGTCAGTGATGCCATCCAACCATCTTATCCTCTGTCATCCCTGTCTTCTCCTGCCTTCTATTTTTCCCAGCATCAGGGTCTTGTACAAGGAGTCAGCTCTTTGCATCAGGTGGCCAGAGTACTGGAGTTTCAGCTCCAGTATCAGTCCTTCCAATGGATATTCAGGACTGATTTCCTTTAGGATTGACTGGTTTGATCTCCTTGGAGTCCAAGGGACTCTCAAGAGTCTTCTCTAATACCACAAGAATTCAAAAGCATCAGTTCTTCAGTGCTCAGCCTTCTTTATGGTCCAGCTCACACGTCCATACATGACTACTGGAAAAGCCATAGGTTTGACTATACAGGACTTTGTGCAACGTAATGTCTCTGCTTTTTAATATGCTGCCTAGGTTTGTCACAGCTTTTCTTCCAAAGGAGCAAGTGTCTTTTAATTTAGTGGCTGCAGTCACTGTCCACAGTGCTTTTTGAGCCCAAGAAAATAAAGTCAGAAATTTTGGGATTTTTCTAATTACTTCTCAGCATTGCATGAGGTTCTTTCCTTTGGAATGGTCTCTGTTCAAATCTACAGGTTGCCCCATCCTTGAGTAAGGTCACCAAAAATAAGTACGGAGTAGAAGTGGACGAGTTGGGGGTTGGGAAAAGATGAGAAAAGAGCTGGAAGGAGGCCAAGGAAGGCGCCATTATTTCTTTTATAAAAATCTGTGAATCTTTGGTTGGTGGGCACTACATAAAAATATTTAGAGCAGGGATCCTCCCAGTCCTCTCTCACCTTGTAATACTGTATTAGTCTTATTTTGTAACATAAGGATGCAAATCACCAACATCCCAATAGGCTCTGCAAAATCCAGTACAAACTGCAAGTCATGCTGGAGGAGAGGAGAGTGTGAACATTCCAACCCCAGCTGGAGCACCCAGCAGTGAGCCTGGTTTTCCTGTGGGGATGGTGGAATCCACCTAATTAGTGAGGGTGAAGCCCTGGAAGTCACTTGAGTGTTGTCATCTCTGCATGAGGTCTACATAATTGTGGTGACGTAGAACTGGATAGGCCCTTAGCAGTGCCATTTAGTTAGAAGTTGCTGATGTGTTATGACTTAGGAATAGACATGTTGAGAAATGCCTCTCACTCTTTAATGTTCCTAACACCCCCTTTTTGAGTAGACATGAATCAGACATGCATCCAGTGACTATTACATGACCTCTCTAAATGATATTATTACAAAGCAGAAAATATTAAGATTGACTCCACATATGTACTTTCAAAACTTAACCTTGCATTTTACAGGAATGATATTATACTTTACAGTTTCAGAATAGTATCTTTTATTGTTACATATAACATCAAATTTATAATTATATTCAATACAGTTATACAATATATTAATATGTATTATTAAAACAATATAAAAGTATATCATAAAAATATAATATAATATGCTTCCCTGATAGCTCAGTTGGTAAAGAATCTGCCTACAAGGCGGGAGATCATGGTTAGATTCCTGCATTGGGAAGATCCACTGGAGAAGAGATAGCCTACCCACTTCAGTATTCTTGGGCTTCTCTGGTGGCTCAGCTGGTAAAGAATTCACTTGCAATGCAGAAGACCTGGGTTTGATCCCTGGGTTGGGAAGATCTCCTGGAGAAGGGAAAGGCTACCTACTCCAGTATTCTGGCCTGGACATTTCCATGGACTATATAGTCCATGGGGTCGCAAAGAGTCTGACATGACTGAGTGACTTTCACTTTCACAAGACAGAGTATTGCTTTACTTTTATTGTACAGATGAGACACCTGAAATTCAAAGAGCATATAATATCACAAACTAAAAGGTAGAGTTGAAAAAGCTCATTCATTCATTTGGTTATTCATTTATTCATCAAATATCCATTTGTGCTACTTCACTGGACCAGGAGCTATTCTGAGTTATAGGGAGATAGAGAATAAGACCCCAAAGACTCATCCTAGAGCTTACATTTTAGTTGGGGGAAAGAAGCATTAAAAAAAACAACTGAGAGATAATGTGAAATAGTAAAAAAAAAATTTGAGATGAAAATAAAATATGAGATGGAGGAGAGTGACTCCTGATTGGGATGGTGATGGAAGGCCTCTCTGAGGAGGTGACACATGGTGATCTGAGGCTTGAGAACAGCTGGAATCAGCTACATGAAGACCTTGGGACCAAGCATTCCACATGAAGGGAAGAGAAAGTACAAGATCCAAAAAACAGAAGTCAGCTGTGTGCCTGATGTAGGAAGAGGCCAGGGTGTCTAGACTAAGAAGTTGAAGGTATCAGAATCTGAGATTTCACCCCACATACATGAGCAAATAAGTTAGCCTGTTCCTGTGTCATGGATGAAGACGACATTGAGAGTTCTGGACCAGACTCAGTACAGCCAGCAGCAGAAGCACTGTGTTTCTGTCTGTTCCCTTTGCTCCTGGAGATCCACGAGGGCACATCAATGGGCCAGGAGGATGCTCCATGTTAGGTGAGTTTGTGTCCAACCTGCTTTATTTATAGCAAGTGGTAACCAAGACTGCTTTTTGTCCTGGAGAGAGATATCATCTCATCCAGCTACCCGGGTAAAGAGAGATCAGGGCCTTGCACTCTCAACACACCCAGCAAGAACTCACATGATGGTCAGGTTTATGGCAGGTGGCTTCTCCCAACAGAGGGGCGGAGCATTCAGTTGTGCAGACTTCAGTCGTGCAGGATGTGATCTGGCCCTGGCCGGGATTTGTTCCGGGATGGCTTGGGACTTCATTTACCAGTTACTGGCTTTATACCAGTATTCACATATACCTACAGGCTTTTGATGGCTTTGAGCATAAGCAGTTAAGAGTCCTTGCAAGAAATTGATGGTATACTTATGGGATTAACCAAAAAGGGTTTTGTGAAGGGACTGATTTCAGAGATTTAGGGCTGGGTCAAGGACTCCAATGAAAGGTGGCAAGGGACTCAGGGACCACTGTGACTGGAGATAGCTCAAAGCCATGGGAAGGGGGTTGTCAGCTCACCTGTGCTGACAAGACAGTGAGGATGCAGGGTAGGAATGGAGACTGGGGTGCAGAAGGATATGCCCCAACCCGACTGTCTCCTCCAAATTCTAATTACTGTCTTATTTCCCACTGTATGAACTCAGCAGAAGGCTGGAGGCAAGGATACCAATGTGGAGGTTAGCTTCCAAGGGCCAGAGCAGGGCAGGGAAAGCTGGAGAATGGATCTGGGATGGCACACGGAAAATAACCAACCCATTTTTATCATTTCTTTCTTAAAAAAAAAAATATTAGTAGAAATGACTGCATATCCAGAATTGCTAAATTCTAATAAAAGGTATAATGTGCGAGTTGGACTATTAAAAAAAAAGACTGAGCGCTGAAGAATTGATGCTTTCGCATTGTGGTGCTGGAGAAGACTCTTGAGAGTTCCCTTGGACAGCAAGGAGATTAAACCAGTCAATTCTAAAGGAAATCAACTCTGAATATTCATTGGAAGGACTGATGCTGAAGCTGAAGGTCCAATACTTAGGCCACCTGATGCAAAGAGCTGACTCATTAGAAAAGACCTTGATGCTGGGAAAGATTGAAAGCAGAAGAAGAGGGTGCCTGAGGATAAGATGATTGGATAGTATCACCAACTCAATGGACATGAACTTGAGCAAACTCCAGGAGATAGTGGAGGACAGGGGGGCCTGGTATGCTACAGGCCATGGGATTGCAAAGAGTTGAACTCAACTTAGCAGCTGAACAACAGCAATAAAAGGTGTACTTTATTTACATTTTAGAAAGGCTTCCCCCATAAATCTTCTTTAAATTCACTTTAATGATATATGATGAAAGGCATTTAACTCTACTTTCAAAAATAATTTCTTTATAAAATTGGGCTGGCTCATCCACTGGTATACAAGGTGCTCAAGTAATTTGTGTTTCTTCTATTAACACTCAGAAAGAAGCCTTGGACTAAAAGACAGAAAGGCTGTATTCTAGTCTCAAATTTAGCATTAATTGGTTATAAAATAATGGGGTTGTTAATGGTCTCTAACTTTCTTTCCGGTTCACTTCTATGTTTAAATACTGCATTTGATCAGAAAAAAAAAAAAGAAAGCAGGACTTTCCCTTAGGATAGGGGGCAGAATTGATTGAACTTTGTAATTAATTTTGCCTTATTTTTTGCTTTTTAGTATAAATTTGGTTTTCTTTTATTTTTTATTTTATTTTAATTTTTATTTAACCAAGATTCTTATATCTGTCCCCATGGGAATTCTGGTTTATTCAGATTTCCCTATATCTTAGTGAAAATCTAGGTTCATACATGATACAAGCTACTTCTCTTTCTTAATTGTTTAAGATTATATATAAAAAATTTAGGTCTATGAATCAAGGTAAATTAAAAGTGGTCAAACAGGAGATGGAAAGAGTAAATATTGACATTTTAGGAATCAGTGAACTAAAATGGACTGGAATGGGTGAATTTAATTCAGATGACCATTATGTCTACTACTGTGGGCAAGAATCCCACAGTAGTAGTAATGAAGTAGAAGAAATGGAGTAGCCCTCATAGTCAACAAAAGAGTCCAAAATGCAGTATTTCAGTGTGATCTCAAAAATGATAGAATGATGTCTCTTTGTTTCCAAGGCAAACCATTCAATATCACGGTAATCCAAGTCTATGCCCCAACCACTAATGCTGAAGAAGTTGAACGGTTCTATGATGACCTACAAGATCTAATAGAACTAACAACAAAAAAAGATAATCCTTTTTATCATAGGGGACTGGAATGCAAAAGTAGAAAATCAAGAGATACCTAGTGTAACAGGCAAGTTTAGCCTTGGAATACAAAATGAAGCACGGCAAAGACTAACAGAGTTTTGCCAAGAGAACGCACTTGTTGTAGCAAATACCCTCTTCCAACAACATAAGAGAAGACTCTACATATGGACATCACCAGACGGTCAATATCAAAATCAGGTTGATTATATTCTTTGCAGCTGAAGATGGAGAAGCTCTATACAGTCAGCAAAAACAAGACAAGGAGCTGACTGTGGCTCAGATCATGAACTCCTTATTGCAAAATTCAGATGTTAATTGAAGAAAATAGGGAAAACCACTAAGGCATTCAGGTATGAACTAGGTCAAATCCCTTAGTGATTTTTCACAGTGGAAGTGACAAATAGATTGAAGGGATTAGATCTGATAGACAGAGTGCCTGAAGAACAATGGAAAGAGGTTTGTAACATTGTACAAGAGGCAGTGTTCAAAACCATCCAATGCAAAAAGGCAAAATGGTTGTCTAAGGAGGCCTTACAAATAGCTGAGGAAAGAAGAGAAGTGAAAGGCAAAGGAGAAAAGGAAAGATATACCTATTTGAATGCAGAATTCCAAAGAAAAGAAAGGAGAGATAAGAAAGAAAGAAAGTGATCAGTGCAAAGAAATAGAGGAAAACAACAGAATGGGGAAGACTAGAGATCTCTTCAAGAAAGTTAGAGATACCAAGGGAACATTTCATGCAAAGATGGGCACAATAAAGGACAGAAATGGTATGGACCTAACAGAAGCATAAGATATTAAGAAGAGGTGGCAAGAAAACACAGAAGAACTATACAAAAAAGATCTTCATGACCCAGATCCCCAGGATGGTGTGATCACTCATCTAGAGTCAGACACCCCGGAGTGTGAAGTGAAGTGGACCTTAGGAAGCATCACTACGAACAAAGCTCGTGGAGGTGATAGGATTCCAGCTGAGTAACTTCAAATCCTAAAAATGATGCTGTGAAAGTGAACTGAACTGAATATGCCAGCAAATTTGGAAAACTCAGTGGCCACAGGACTGGAAATGGTCAATTTTCATTCCAATCCCAAAGAAAGGCAATGCCAAAGAATGTTGCACTCATCTCATACACTAGCAAAGTAATGCTCAAAATCTTCCAAGCCAGTCTTCAGTAGTACGTGAATTGAGAATTTCCAGTGTTCCAAATGGATTTAGAAAAGGCAGAGGAACCAGAGATCAAATTGCCAACATCCATCGGATCATAGAAAAAGCAAGAGAATTCTAGAAAAACATCTGCTTCATTGACTATGTTAAAGCCTTTGACTGTGTGAATCACACCAAACTGTGGAAAATTCTGAAAGAGATGGGAATACCAGATCACTTTACCTGCCTCCTGAGAAACTTGTATGCATGTCAAGAAGCAACCGTTAGAACCGACATAGAACAATGGACTGGCTCCAAATTAATAAAGGAGTACATCAAGGCAGTATATTGTCTTTTAACTTATATGCCTTTTTAACTTATATGCAGAGTACATCATGAGAAATGCTGGGCTGGATGAAACACAAGCTGGAATCAAGATTACTGGGAGAATATCAATAACCTCAGTTATGCAGATGACACTACGCTTATGGCAGAAAGCAAAGAGGAACTAAAGAGCATCTTGATGAAAGTGAAAGCTGGCTTAAAACTCAACATTCAAAAAACTGAGAGCATGGTATCCAGTCCCATCACTTCATGGCAAACAGATGGGGAAACAATGGACACAGTGAGAGACTTTATTTTCTTGGGCTCCAAAATCACTGCAGATAGTGACTGTAGCCATGAAATTAAAAGAAACTTACTCCTTGGAAGTAAAGCTATGACAAACCTAGATAGCATATTAAAAAGCATAGACATTACTTTGCCAACAAAAGTCTGTATAGTCAAAGCTATGGTTTTTCCAGTAGTCATGTATGGATGTATGAGTTGGACCATAAAGAAGGCTGAGCACTGAAGAATTGATGCTTTTGAACTGTGGTGTTAGAGAAGACTCTTGAGAGTCCCTTGGACTGCAAGGAGATCCAACCAGTCAATCCTAAAGAAATCAATCCTGAATATTCATTGGAAGGACTGATGCTGAAGCTGAAGCTCCAGTACTTTGGCCGCCTGATGGGAAGAACTGACTCCTTGTAAAAGACCCTGATGCTGGGAAAGATTGAAGGCAGAAGGAGAAGGAGACAACAGAGGATGAGATGGTTGGATGAAATCACAGACTCAGTAGACATGAGTTTGAGCAGACTCTGGGAGATGGTGAGGGGCAGGGAAGCCTGTTGTGCTGCAGTCCATGGGGTCGCAAAGAGATGTACACCACTGAACGACTGAACCACAACAACAAATGAAAAACTGAAGAAATAGAAAAGAAGTCTCTAGTTTTTTTTGTTTAATGGAAACATGGCACCATCATTGCAGATTTTCAATCTAACACCATCTTTGTGTCCAAAGTAATTATATGATCATCACATGCATGATTATTGCCTGAGCTGATACCTTCTGCTAGGATGTATTATTTATTTTAGTCATTATTTATTTTCATACACTGATGCTATTAAAATCAGGGTCCTAAAGATTCACTTATACCCAGCCCTTGGAAAAATTAAAGGAGCAATTTGTTTTATCAAGTCTCTAGACTTTAATTTTAAAAATAAAAAGCTTCGTATAGCCAAAAGTGACAGTTAAACACAAGAAGTCTCATGTAAGTCATTAGTCTTAAGATGACATGTGGAAGCAATTATTAACTCATTCCTCAAGGGACATAGATATGCATGCTTCCCTTTATTTCTTTGGTCAAATATATTATGCAACCTAATTTTCACATTCAGACGACTCTGACAAAAATTGTAGCAAGATAAAGCTGGATAAAATGACTCTGGACTTGACTGGTCTGATTCCTGGTTTGGCAATTTAGGAAGCTGAAGCCTGAGGAAGCTGACATGTGCACAAGATGATGAAATTAGATGGTGCCCAGGTTGGGTCTAGGACCCAGATCTCCAGCTAGAAATATAGTTTTACAAATAGTTCACATATAAGCCCTTACAAAAAAATCAAATGACAAAAGGTTAGTCTTTCTAAAAATTTTTCATTGAAATATAGTTGATTTACAGAGAAGGCAATGGCACCCCACTCCAGTACTCTTGCCTGGAAAATCCCATGGACAGAGGAGCCTGGTAGGCTGCAGTCCATGGGGTCGCTAAGAGTCGGCTGCGACTGAGGGACTTCACTTTCACTTTTCACTTTCATACATTGGAGAAGGAAATGGCAACCCATTCCAGTGTTCTTGCCTGGAGAATCCCAGGGACAGAGGAGCCTAATGGGCTGCCATCTATGGGGTCACACAGAGTCAGACAAGACTGAAGTGACTTAGCAGCAGCAGCAGCAGCAATCCTGTGTTAGTTTCAGATACAGCAGAGTAATTCAGTTATACATATATATTTGTGTGTGTGTTTGTACGTATTCTTTTTTAGATTCTTTTCCACTGTAGGTTATGATAATATATTGAATGTAGTTCCCCCGAAACTATAGTCTTTCTTGACTGCTGTTCCAGTTCCAAACCCTTTCCAGAATAACCACTATCATCAATTGATATGACATTTTGCTGAATGTTTACATGTATACATACAATGTACATATATACATATATATATGTAGAAATGTGTATGTAGAAATACATGATATTGTTCTATAGCTTTTAAAAAACATAAATACTACTATACATTGCATCTGATTCTACAATATTGTCTATCTTGGATATTTTTCTAGATCAGCATGTATCAACCTCATTCTTTTAAACTGCTAGCTGATTTTCTAAAATATAAATAAGCCATAGCATATGATGAGAGCTTAGATTGTTTCCATTTTTCCTCCATTACAAACGATGTTATGACACAGTACTGCTCAAAGTTTCATAAATGTCAGAATCACCAGAGGGGCTTGTTAAAACAGATTCCTGGCCTCACCCTCACATACTCTAATTCAGAAGTTGTGGGATGGAATACCGGTCCCATTTTTAACAAGCATTAGACATGCTAATGTAAACATTCTCAGAACTCTGATGCTGGTGGTTCAAGGACCATCCTTTGAGTTGTACTGCTGTCATGAATATCAATGCATAACCTTCCTGTGCATACTTGTGAACGTTCTTGCATGAGGGTGGGAGAAGGAAGTAGAGGTGAAGAAGGATTTTCTGAGTGATAGGCCTTTTGCATTGACCTTTTATGGCTACTGAGAGGTTATCCTCCAAAGTGGTCATACTGCTTTGTATACTTGGCTGTTCCCCCCAGCAGTGTATGTGGTATGGGGGCACACCTTGACTCACAAGCTCACCACCTCTGATGGAACACAGTCTTTAGTTTGGTGAGGATGGTATCTTGCTTTTCTTCCCTGATCACAAAACTAATGAGGCTGATCATCATTTCATAATGTACAAGTCATCGTAATCTCCTCTTCTATGAGAAGCATACTATACCATAAGCATATTTTAAAAACCGATTGCTGTTGCTTTGTTTTTCTCATTGATTTATAGTGATTTAAAAATACATGTTTCAGATATTCATTCCTTGCCTGTTTTATGTATCTGAAAATATTTTGCCCAGTGCTATTTTTTTCTACACAACACAGTTATTATTTTACTCCTAATTTTATAACATTACCTGAACGCTACTGGTCCCTCTGAGGAACATAACAATTCCAGAATCAAACATTATTTTCCTTTTGGACCCTCAGTTCAAATCCTGTGACTGTACTGCCACATGTTGGCTAACGATCAATGAATTGTGGAAAACCTGAGAAAGAGAATAGGTTGGAGAGCCCCCTCCCCCCGACCAAAGCCCTTCTTAGCGAAAGGAGATTCCATTGTGCAGGAGCCCCTGGACCTAATTTAAGGGAAGAGGACTCATATATGTAGCCGGAATAAAGCAACCTCCATCTTGTCATAAAGGAATTTCTGTAAGCTCCTGAGACAAAGTTCTTGTAAGCCACTTTGACATAGGATTATTCTCTTTTGACATATTATAAACATTAAAGAAAATTTAATGCCCATCTGGACAGCTAGTTTTTGCCAATTGCTACCACCACCAGCTGCAAAACTGCACTGACTACAAGCCATCCAGCTGCCATGCGTACCCAGTGCCAAGAGAGAGAGCACGCTGCCAGCGCTGCTTCAAGTGGCTGGGCTGGTTCGCAGCCAGGATTTGAGGGAGGATGTGCTATGAAACACAGTAGTCACGACTCGGAGTTGCAATGAGTGTTATATGTGTTTGCTTTTTTTCCTGGTCATCTACTGTGGGAGGCTGCTGGGGACACCATCCCTTTCCTGGAAATGGCAGCAAAACATGTTGATCCTTCTTGCTCTGCCTTTTATGTACTTGCTGGCACCCTTAGCACGCACACTCTGCTTGCACGCAGTCATTAGCTGGAGCCGCCTGGAGCTGCAGAAAATGGTGTCGTCTCTCCAAGACTGGGTTTCCCCAGCTCCTCTTCTCTCTCCGCATCCCTATCGGCACCCTATTCCTTATTTCCCCCCGCCCCCCGTATTTGTTTGGCATTTATTTTTCTCACAAAGTAGCAAAAAAGACAACTGCTTCCTCCACTAGTAGTTTTCCTAGAAGTGAGTGTCCTTACCTTTATGTTCTTGGGTTCCAAATACTCCTGTATGGATGTTTGCCTTCAACAGAGTTCTTTTTCCTTCCTTTTAGGGACAGGTAATTTTCCAATTCAGGAGATAAATTCTCCATTGACCTCTGTCATAGATTGTACTGGTGTTCACCAAATACTCTATTTTCTCTGCCAACTGTGTTTTTTTTTTCCCACGGGTGGATGAATTAGTCATACCCTCTTTGCTGAAGTCAGGAGAAACCATGTGATTTGCTTTAGCCAATAAAATATAGGTAGAAGTGATGTGTATAATTTACATGCTGTAGTTTTAAGAGCCACCTTCTCCAGAAGAACAGCAACTGCCAGACAGAGGCTGCTTCTTCACCCTAGGTCCTGAAATGAAGACGTGGAGCAGGGCAACAGCTGACATATAGTGTTAGTAAAAACAAAACAGAGTTATTGAAAGCCACTGAGATATTTGGAATTATTTGTTATCATAGCATAACCTAACCTACTATGACTGATACAGTACCATTGCATTTATAGGTCTCTACAAACAAACAAGGAGAAGGCAATGGCACCCCATTCCAGTATTCTTGCCTAGAAAATCCCATGGACGGAAGAGCCTGGTAGGCTGCATGCAGTCCATGGGGTCGCTAAGAGTGGGACACGACAGAGCGACTTCACTTTCACTTTTCACTTTCATGCACTGGAGAAGGAAATGGCAACCCACTCCAGTACTCTTGCCTGGAGAATCCCAGGGATGGAGGAGCCTGGTGGGCTGCCGCCTATGGGGTCACACAGAGTCGGAGACGACTCTAGCAACTTAGCAGCAGCGGCACAAACAAACAAACAAACAGCACTCTAAAACCTTGAGATTACTTAATAGGATATGGAATAAGTCACCTTGGAAAGTTATCCCTAAAACTAGGGAGGACCGTTTGCCTGCAAATGTGTATCGGAGCAGGTTCACATGGAATCTTAATCTGAGAAATCCCAGGCGTTTTAGAGATCGTCTAATTAAGCCTCTCACTTTGCATAAGGAAATTGAGGCTCAGAGATGTTAAGTGATACAATGTAAGTCAGCCAGCTGGTTGGTGGAAAGACCTGGCCCAAGCCCTAAAGAAACCAGGCTCCTATTCCCATGCTCTGTCAACCATGCTTTCTTCTGAGCTTTTCAGCTCAGCTAGCAGCAGTAGCAGCAGCATTGGGAATAAGATAAGAGAAGGTTCTCAAATGCACATTTTCTATGATTTTATTTAAAATATTTCTGAGAACTTTAAACATATTAGACTTCCATCTGCCCACTTTAAACCCCAGATTGTCTCCTGTTCCCTGTACTACTTACTGCTTCATGTTGAGAACACTTAACATTATCAAAATGAAAAGCATATTTAGAGAAGCAAATTTACTATAAAGGGCAAATAAAAGAGGTTTTCTTTTAGGCACTGTTCCAAAATATCCCCATTCATGATCTTCATTTTACCTTATAGCTGAGAGCTTTCCTAATAATTTTTAGTTTGACTGATAGTTACAGAAGCTGACATTTATGTAACACAATTACTAAAGCTCAGTTCAAAGTGTTTTATATTGTTTTATACATTTAACCTTCACAGCACACTTGTGATGTATTACCATCACTCCTCATTTACAGATGGGGAAACGGAGGCCCAGAAGAATTAAGAACCTTACTCAAGGTCACATAGTTGGTGAGTGGCAAAGCTGGGCCGGTTCCTAGAGTGACTATAAGACTGACAATGATAAATGTAGTAATAGCAAAACAACAGCCAAGTTAGTTATTAACTAAGTCCTATGTACAGGAGTTATGTGTCCCTGGATATTTCACCATTTGTGGGCCCTAAAATACACGTTACAATAACCTTGGAAGCTTAAAGACATTAAGTGACTTGCCCCAGGTCACATAAATGGTAGACCTGAGTTCAAGGCCAGATTCGCCTGACTTTGAGAGTCTGTCCTCCCTTCACTTTGCCATGCTGATTTTTCTTTTTCATATCATTGTCACAAAAAAGCAGTGTGACAGAGTAAAAATGGTGCTTTTATTTTTGGCTATGCCACGCAGCTTGTGGGATCCTAGTTCCCCGACCAGGGACTGAACCCAGGCTCTGGCAGTGAAAACACTGAGTCCTAGCCACTGAACTGCAGGGAATTCCTAAAAGTGGTGTTTTTAGCAAATGCTTACTGTGGTATGATTCAACTATACTAAGCTGAATAATAATGAGATCCTTACCACCTGGAAACAGACTATTTTGGAAGGCAGTCTTCTTATCAAGGAAGTGATGACAGGGAAACAGGCATTGGGTGGATGCTTGGACCAGGTGCCCAGTGATGTCCTCTTTCACTCCAGGTATCTAGGATGCGAATCCTCACAATATTTCTTTAGAACAGCTGCTCTTTCCGAAATGTGAAATAGAGGTACACAGCATTAAAGTGCTCAGGCAGGCTGCCTGTGATGTCACTTGTGGGGCTGGTAGTAAAACTAGAGTCTTTTACTCAGATATCATGTTCTCTATGATGGATTTCACAGTTTCGAGTATGTGGGAATGTCTTTTGCAGAGATTTTCCAAAGCCTGATTGGAAATTTTTACCACTGTAAGTGTTGAAACTGTTTTTTTTTTTTTTAAGAAATACTGGGAAAAATTTTTTTCAGTTGCGTATGTGTTTAAATTTTTAATTAACCACAGCTAAGGAAGTGGGTACAGAACAATATATATTCAGTTTGTAAATTGCTGCTTATCTAACCTTCAGGGCATAGTTATGAGATCCCTGAGTCCCCCAGTCTATGAACAGGGTAGTGAGAAGATACCACCCTGGTTTTTTACCCCCACATCTCTAGTGGGAGAGACAGGAAAATTTTAGAGAGAACTAGAGGTTCTCTAGTAAACAACTGGTATTACTTAGGATATGGTTTAAAATAATGGCTTAAATAAGCTAAAAGTTATTTCTTCCTTACATACTAGTTCAAGTGTTTGCCATCTTGGCCTGATGGAGTGTGGGGGCTCTAGGTGCCTCTGTCTTTAGCTCCACCACCCCAGGTGTGTTGTATGGATGGTACCTTATCATCCAAGATGGTTTACCACACACCACAGTCCAGCCTGTGGAAATGGAGAAAAGGGGCCAGGAGAGGGGACGCCACTTTCTTTGAGGGGCATGTTCTGGAAATGGCAGTCATCCCATTAGCCGTAATTTGGCCACAAAGTCACTCATATTCAACTCTAAAAGAATCTGGGGATTAGAGTCTGTACTCTGGGTATCTAAGTGCTGAGATAAAATGTTTTTACATGGAAGAAGGGGAGAAAACGAGGGATTTGAGGACAATGTCAGCTCTGTTCCTTCTTTTAGTTTATGTCTCCACCACCTCTAGCAGGTCCCAAGGTCCTCGTCTATCAGCCAAGTCCATTGCTCTCATCTGTTGGGTGCTTAAATATACCTTTTGTAAAGTGACAACCCTTTTATAAAGTCCTACATAGTCCAGTCATGGAGGAGTGGAAGACACAAGGAAGCACCATCCGACAACCAGCAGTAATTAATAAAGGACTCCTGTTCTTAACTTGGGGCTCCCCTCGTAGTTCTTAGTTGGTAAAGAATCCTCCTGCAATGTGGGAGACCTGGGTTCGATCCCTGGGTTGGGAAGATCCCCAGGAGAAGAGAAAGGCTACCCACTCCAGTCTTCTGGCCTGGAGAATTTCATGGACTGTATAGTCCTCAGGATTGCAAAGAGTCAGATGCAACTTTCACTTTCATTCTTAACTTACTTTTCTTGATAAATATAGAAAGATCTCATCATAATCCACAATAGTTTAAATTCCCCTTTCCTTCTCCACTGGTTTTCTATCCTTGCAAGTTGCTCCCAGAAAAAGAAAGAAGCCTCAAATAACGTTCTTATTTACTATAATTCCTTCCTTTCGACCCCCTCCCTCACCCATGTCTCTCTCTCTTATTTCTCCATTTTTCAATTATATATTTCAATTAAATATATCCCCCTATAAGCAAAAATCTCTCCACAAGGTAACAAGCCAAGGTGGGACTGGCAAATATAGGTTTCCCCTTATCCAGTTGGAGAAGAGAGGACACAAAAATGTCCATCATGTTGGTCTTACCATATGTACTCTCTACTCTCCAATCTATTTTCCACACAGAGGAAGCCAAAATAATTTTTGCAAATAGAAATTAAGATAATGCCACTCTTCTGCTTAAAATACTTCACTAGCTTTTCACTGTACTTGGAGAAAACACAGCTTCCTCTTCAGGGCAGACGGGCTCTGGCATGCTTGGCCCTGCCTACCCCTCCTCACGCCAGGGTTCCACTCTCCACACTCCCTTTCCTTTGCTTTTCATTGAGATCTGCCCTGCCTAAAAGCTCCACATCAGCTGCTGCTTCACTTGAAATGCTCTCCCCTAACTTTGGCAACTCCGATTTGTTTTTCAGTTTCTCTAAACTGTTGTCTCTTGAGCTTACCTTGTGGCTCAGATGTTAAAGAGTCTGCCTGAAATGTAGGAGGCCTAGGTTTGATCCCTGGGTTGGGAAGATCCCCTGGAAAAGGAAATGGCAACCCACCCTAGTATTCTTGCCTGGAGAATTCCATGGATGGAAGAGCCTGGCAGACTACAGTCCATAGTGTTGCAAGGAGTCAGACATGACTGAGCAACTTCACTTTCACTTTTCCTTTCAACTTATAATGAAACAAGTTTATTTCCTCTAGTGGAATTCAGCAGGTATCGTGACATATATTTGCATGTGACTTTATGGCTCAAGGGGTAAAGAATCTGCCTGCAATGCAGGAGACACAGGAGACTCAGGTGCAACCCCTGGGTCAGGAAAATCCCCTGGAGGAGGAAATGGCAACCCACTCTAGTATTCTTAGAGAATCTCATGGACAGAGGAACCTGGCAGGCTACAGTCCAAAGGGTTGCAAAGATCTGGACTCAACTGAGCACACACGTGTTTTCTGTTTAATACCCGAATCCTACACTAGATTATAAGCTCCAGGAAAGCAAGGCACTGTTTCATCTCCTCTGTGTGTCTAGACCTTTGTAGTGTTGGAAGATGAAACTCTTCCTATAAGCTTCTTATGAAATTGTGCCATATGTCCATCAGTGAGATAGGTTTATTACTTCTCTTTTTTAAATTATTTTTAATTAAGGATAATTGCTTTACAAAATTTTGTTGTTTTCTGTCAAACCTCAACATGAATCAGCCATAAGTTATTACTTCCTAAATGAAGGATGCAGAGCCTGCACTCAAATCTGGACTGTTTAGAAAACACTCATCTCACCTCTCTCTGCCTCTTTTCTATCAGCTTTCTGTTGTACTGTGAAGTCTAGGACGTGTTACCCAACAGCCCAGCTAGAGTTCAAAAGATGTTATTGTGTCAAATAAGAACACCAAAGCTTACCTGTCCTCAAGGCTTGTTAGGTCACTATCATATACCTTAACCTTTTGGAGTGGAGTGGTGTTTTAGTCTATATGCTCATAGGCATAGGTATTAGTCGGGATTCTCCAGAGAAACAGAAACAATAGTATACACCTGTATCTTTTATCTATATATAGAGATTTTAAAGAATTGACTTCTGTAGGCTGCAAGTCCTGAATCTGCAGGGTGGGCCAGTAGACTGGAGGCCAAGCAAAGAGTGGGTGTTACAATTCAAGTCCAAAATCATCTGCTGCAGAATCCTTCTTGCTCAGAGTTCAGTCTTTTGCTCTATTCAGGCCTTCTACTGATTGGATGAGGCCCACCAACATCATGAAGAACAATCTGCTTTACTCAAAGTTTACCAATTTAAAGTTTAATCTCATCCAAAAATACAGAGACATCCAGAGTAACATTTGCCCAGATATCTGGGCACTGGGGCCCAGTCAAGCTCATATATAAAATGCAATCATTTTAGTGTATAAAATTGTTCCTCTGAGGGAAGGAAAACACTCTAGTGTTCTTTGAGAGTGAAGAGGTCCCCAAACAAAGAGCCTAAAGAGTATGGCTAGGGATAATGATGGCTGTGGAGGAAGGGTTGGCTGTGCCCAGAACCCCAGGGTATCATTAGCCAAGGCAGAAATTAGACAGGTCAGAAGGAATCACAAGAGAGCAAGATGGGATAAAGGGTCAATACAGGGAGAAACAAAAGCCCTCAGCACAGGGAGCAGTGGGCTCTCACCCATCTTTCAGGCCCAGAGGTTTGCTCCATTTGCACTGCCTGTCTGTAGTTGGACTCTCCCCCCACCCCTCTGTATTTAGCGATATGCCCATGGCTCCCTGCCACTAAGCTTATTTGGAAGCAATAGATAAATGTCAGCACTTAGAAGCCATGAAACGTCCTAACTGGCCCCCCTAGACTAATAAACATAAAAAAAATCCTGATTCAGGCAGCTTGATGGGCTCATTGGTGAGAGAGAGATAAAGTTTCCCTTCAGGACATTTATAATTTACATAATAAAAAGCTTTTCACCTTCCAGTCAAGGAGCAAAATTAATTATCGTGGCCCCGTTACCTCTTGGAACATTTTTGCTTAAACTAGCAGGAACGATTTGTGAACTCTTAAATGAGGGGTAGGGGCCTAGGATGGGGTGCTAGTGCAGTTAGGGTTGTGGGGAGGGGAGAAAGGCACCCCACAGCACACTTGCCTGGAGTGGGCAGGATGAGGGTGGGGGTTGCTCTCCATTTAACAAAGACATTTGTGGCCTGACCTGTCCTTTCAATGCATTCAGCACCAAATAATGTGCTAATGATAATGGACTTGGCAATCTGAAGCCTGTAATCACCTCCCCTCGGACAGATGTTGAATGGACGGTCACCAGAAGGGTTGTCTCGGTCATATCCTTCCGTCATGTCTTGTCCTCTTCTCTTTTGGGCACCATTTCAAATAACAAATAGAAAAGCTGGTGTTCCAATGCCCCTGATTCTGAAGATATATGGACAGCCCGAAGTCCTTTGATTAGGGAACCATATCTGATATCCATACGGGGTCTCTCATTCCAAATTCCCTGGACCCTTCAGAAAGCTGACAGCATTAACCTGATATCATTAATTCTCACCACTCTCCTGTGAAGGAAGCAGGTGGCCTGCATTATTTCACATCTTTTACAGATGGAGAGATAGAGGCGAAGGAAGGTTAAATGGTCTGCTTTCCACTGAGGAGCTGGGCACAGAATTCAGTGTCAGGTACACAAGGTTACAGAGTCTCCTGGTAGACCAGAAGGCCCAACTGAGATTCTCTGGGAATTGGGATAAGACCATGGAGGTGAATATGAATACAAGCCTCCTGCCCACATTTTAGGAAAGAAGAACCATTATTGATTTAATTTTTATTGTTATTTCAAAGTAATTATAACACAAGATTACAAAAAGAAATAGCAAAAGATGACATGGCTACAAGTATGGTTTTCACCTCCTTTAACTAAACCTGGTTTCCTATCTTGGTTAAACAGAGCATTGACAGGCCATACTCTTTTTTAAATGCTTTCATTTAAAAGTTCAGAGTCTTGAGAGAAGAGGCTGTGTGGATAGTCAGCCACGTCAGAGACCTTGAGCCTCTCCCTGCCTCTCCTGGTCACTCCAGCTTCCGGGTCTGCTCCCTTGATTGACATGTCTTTGGCCCTTTTTGGAATCCAGTATCCTAAAAGCTGCAGGACACCCCAGTTTTTTGCTCTCCAGGGAATGGTTAAGTTAAAGTCATCTCAAAACCAGTTTTATGGGTAAGGGAGCAAAAATCAGTTAAGTCAGAAACAACTTTATCTCCCCAACTTTTGCTGTGTTATGTTTTATGAATGAATTGACCAATGGAAGTGACAGGATCTAACTACAAGAGCAACTGGGATTTGCAAGGCCTTTTCAGTCTGAATGGGCTTCCTCTGTGGCTCAGCTGGTAAAAGAATTTGCCTGCAATGCAGGAGACCTGGGTTTGATCCCTGGGTTGGGAAGATCCCCTGGAGAAGGGAAAGGCTACACACTCCAGTATTCTGGCCTAGAGAATTCCATGGACTGTATAGTCCATGGGGGTCACAAAGAGTCGAGCAGGACTAAAAGAGTTTCACTTTGATCTGAATATAGGATGGAAACTGTAGACAATATAATTATGGTTCTCCTTTGGAAAACATTGTTTGCTATTTCTAATAAAAATTACACAATGCCCATTTGTGTCCTGAGAGACAGGATATAAACTATTGGGTGAGAACATGGGCTGTGTGTGTTCTGCTGGGTACCTGTAGGTATCTTCCTCATCTGTTAAGTGGGTACTGTAAAGGCACGTACCTTGCAGAGCTTCTGAGGACTAAATGAATCAATACACATAAAACATGTAAGTCACTGCCCAGTACATAGTAAGTACTCAATAAGTAAATGTGTTAGTATTTTAAATTTATAATAGTTGCTATATACTTCTTTTTTTAGAGAGAGAATTTACTTCATATATGGCTCAATCAATAAATGGCTAAATCTCATTTGCATGTTAAGATGACCAAAATAACTAGTTCAGTTGTACGGCAGCCTGGTTATTGCTGGTAGCTTAGTGGCCAGGTTGGATTAATTGTTTAATAATAAGATATTAGTACAAATTGTTTGCAAAACATATGAGTCAGCTCATATAGACCTGACTACTGTGATTTCTTTTACTCATTTATTTATTTATACATGAGTGAATCTAGTCATTCAAAAACCATTTAGCATCTTCTAGGGGGAATGAAGACTGGTAAGATCTGGTTTCATTCCTCAGGAAGTCCTGCTCTGGGAAAGAGACAGACAGGTGACATGTGAAGGGCCCAGTGTGCCCAGGTGATTAGAAGAAATGTTTGTGTTGAGGCTTGATGGAGAAGTGGAGTTAGTCAGGGAAGAAGGGGCATTTCAGGTGGAGAAAAGAGCCGGCACTACCAATATAGAAAAGAAGAGAGTCAGAATGGGTGACCGCAGTAGGGTATGTGCAGGGCAGAGCTGGGGCAGAGCTGCTGGATCCCTACTCCTGCAAGGCCTCCTGTGCCCTGGGGAGTTTAGACTCCATCTTCAAGGCCAGAAGGTTTTGAGGAGTGGAGGAGAAGGGGAGGTGAGCAGGAAGGGGAAGAGTGACTACCTCACAATGAACCAGATTCCTTTCCAGCTCACTTGTAAGCCCTGACACTATTCCCAATCAAGAGGGAGAAAAGGCAGTTATTATAGAAACAATACAGAATGTAAAAGCTCTGGGGGGAGATTCGACTCAATTTTCTTCCCTCCACCTCTTGACTTTTGAGCACCAGTTTCCTAGGAATGGAAGGCATGGCAGGATTTCAGCAGGGCTGGGTCACACTCAGGGGTGCATAAGAAAACATCACTAGGATTGTAGTGTGCATGATGGACTGACACACAGATCACAAACAGATGAGCATGTGGTTGTACAAACCCAGGCAGAGGGGCTCAGGTGTGAAGGAAATAGGAAGCATTTAGCAAATAATCACTCATAACGGCCTCTTGGGGCATCCCTGGTAGCTTAGAAGGTAAAGTGTCTGCCAGTAATGCAGGAGAGCCTGGTTCAATCCCTGGGTTGGGAAAATCCCCTGGAGAAGGAAATGGCAGCCCACTCCAGTATTCTTGTCTGGAAAATCCCAAGGACAGAGGAGCCTAGTGGGCTACAGTCCACGGGGTCATAAAGAGTCAAACATGACTGAGCGACTAACATTTTCACTTCATGGCCTCTTGGACATGGAGTGTGAAAAGAAGTCACTTTATCCATTATCCTTAACAAAGGTAGGGATACAGGGGAGGAGGTACTTGTTATTTTGAGGTGCTGGTAAGACTTCCCCATGAATATATTTCAGTATAACTTCCCAAAAAAGGATGTGTAGTTTAGGAGATCTGTCTTAAAATTAGTACTTTTCTTTTGTAGTCCCAGCTAACCTATCGGAATATCAGAGATGACTTCATTAAAAACAAAGAAACAAACTGTCCTATAACTCTTTCATTAGCATTTATAAAAATGCTAATATAAAAAATGCTAATATATTATTTCCCTATATAGAATACATTTGGTGTATTTTAATACCTTCTAAATTGAATTTTCCCTTCCAAATATTATACTTCTCTTCTTGTGCCTACTCCTTCCTCTTTGGAGTTCATAGTTTTCATATTCCAAAAGTTGACTGTTCAGTTTTGCAAGTTAAAGATTCATGGGTTAAAAAGCTTAAAAAAATAAAATAAGGACCTTGTGAAAGTGAATGACAAGATCAAATAAGGGTGGGGGAAAAGAAAAAGATGATAATTAGCAACCCGAAATTAAATTAAACATAAAATAGAGGTTCCCAGGTCAAGAGGGTCTTGGGAAAGGGGAAGAGAAGAGAGACGGAGTGTACTTGTGTTGATGCTCTTTGCTTGTATAAATTTTAGATCAAATTTGGCTTTAGATTTCTGGCAGTGCAGACTCTGGGCAGAATGAGAATGGAGACTTCTTGCTTGCTACTTTTAGCTTTCACCATTCTGCTGGTTCAGACAACAACTTGCCGGGTTCAGTGTACCGCAATGAAATGCGAATCATAAACGAGCAGAGCAGCCCTCGGGGGAAAAGGGGGGCCCTGGATGCGATCCAAGGTCTGTAACACAGAGAAAAGACATAGTTCTTTGTCACACACAGTAGATTCTCCCCGAGGGTTTCAGCGATGGGAATAAAACGATGGGGAGGGGAGTGGTAGTGGAAATCATTACAACGGTTCTGCTCTCATATGAAAAACCAAACAAAAACAAACCCGGGGTGAGTGGGAACACAGGCGAGCCGGAGGCCTCAGCCTCGCAGCCCCTCTTCACGGCTCACTCCATATACCATAGTTATTAGTCGTGGCGGCAGGGCTGCGAGCGCCCCCCGTGACCCTGCGCTATACCTACACACACCAATATTTATCACGCGGGTTGATCTGGGGTGGGGAAACTGCCAAAGAAGTTTGGGCTTATTTTTCAAACATTTTGGGTTCAGAACACGTTTTTCCCAAGCACTTTCCCTCTGAATACTTAAACCCATGCGTATTCTGAGGGAAACTTGATCCACATGTTTCTGATTCATTTACACTTAATTTATCAAATTGTTGTTTTGTAAGAGCCATTTGATGTCCAAGGAGCTTTATGAGGGTTTTTTTTTTTAAACCTTATTTGAAACAGGATGTTACTTATGCCAACAGTGAGGACAAAATGCAGAAGAATGTCAGTCTGAACTTGACCTGGTGACCCGACAGGTTAGTGGAGGTGGGGGAGAGAAGAGGAGTTAAGAAGGACCTCCGTTTGGCAGAACACAAGGAACACGCTCATCTGTAATCAGGATGCTGAACACAAGGAACACAATTGGGAAGCTGGGGATGGGGTTTATTTATTTATTTAACCCAAGCCCCAGCAGTGAGGTCTTCTTATTTAATTTCCCACAGAAAAATAAATGCAGAGAACACCTTGTCCAAGGGAGGTCTTAACCCACCTGCTTGTGATTCTTGGTGGAAGTTACTTTCCAATATATGTAATGAGGGTTCAGTGTCTCTGCTAGTCTTAGGATCTAACCCCTTAGTAGAAAGATTATGATTTTCAAGCCAGTTTGATGTATGATGGCCAAATACCAGTGATTTTAAACAATGTCTGTTTGGTTGGATGGCATCACTAATTCAATGGACATGAACTTGGGCAAACTCTGGGAGATGGTGGGGGACAGGGAAGCCTCGCGTGCTGCAGTCCATGGGGTTGTGAAGAGTTGGACACAACTTGGTGACTGAACAGCAAGCATTGTTTTTAATGTCTCTCAGGCTGGGCTTCATCTGTACATCAGATGCTGACTTCCTCATTGGAGTTCCAAGGTCAAGGACTTGGATTTCTCTAGTGATCTGGCATCTGCATTGTGGGGGTTACTAAGCTTTGTCTTGAGAATCAGATTGCCTTGACTATATACAACCATTCCAAGAGCTTGTTCTAACTTGTTCCTCTATGGCGGAAGGTCAAGTCTAGGCAACTTCTGTATGATGAGTTTCTTGGAATGAAACCCCATTTTTTTTTTGACCCAAACACATACTCCTCAATACTATTGTCACTGTCTTCATTTCAGAGAGGGTGAGCTTGCAGTGTGACAAAACTGTCAGAGGGGTTAAGAAACAACAACAACAACAACAAATACAAAGGGTGATTAGCCACAGCCTAGAGAAATTCTCTTGCTTTAACATAAAGCCTTGGGACATTGATAGTTTGTTTACTGATTTGGGTAAAGGGGGAAAAAAAAGATTTAATCTTCAAACAGATTTGTAAATATGATGAAGGTAATGTCTAGGGTGATCAGCTTTAAAGAAGAGATTTTTTTTACAGTATGTAAAATCTGATCCATGTTGCTGAATCATTTATATTTAATATGTGCATTTTACACATAAGTATACGTTGGTTTCTAGATGTTTTCAGAAAAGAGTGCTTTGAACCCAGGATAGCCATTTGATTGAGACTTTGTGTAGTCAAAAATAAAATAATTACAGGGTAGATCCTGTGTTCTGGCTTTGAGTTCATGCTTGTAACTCATATCCAAATTCTGGGGTCAGCGTGCAATATGCATTTCACTGTCATGACCTTGGTTGATTTTGTCTGAACCAGTGCAACAGAGTTACAAGAAATCAGCCAAGAAGGGCCCCCATGGAGAGGTTATGGGGAACTTTGTTTGTGTTTTTACTGCCAGTACAGGGCTTAGTGGAAACTAAGACTGTGAAGCACTTGTGCTTTGCTTTCTGATGGTTATTCTGTACTCCAGACTTGACAAGTAGTAGATTCAATTACCTTTTGCCCCACATCCCTATTGGTAAAATGCACTAAAGGACATGGGAAAGCAGATCAAGAAAATGACTAAAGATGGAAACCTGCTGTAGTAAAGGATAAGGTAACTTGTGAAAAGTAAAGAGCAGTATTAAAATAAGATAAAATAAATGAGAATTCTTGCTCCATTAGAAGTTATTTCATTAGAATGTAAACTCCATGAAGATGGGAATTTTTGCTTATTTTCTCACTGCGATATCCCAAGTTCCTGAAATAGTGCTTGGCATACAGTAGGCTTCAATAAATATTTGTTGAATAACAGAATGGATGGATGAATATTAGTAAAACTGGGCACAGCAGGGGAGTGATGGTCTGCCGTCTCTTTTCTTGGTCCACAGGCAAAGCAGTGAACTGACAGGTGGGGAACATCGCAGACAGGCAGGTGCCCGTAGAGCAGCACAAAATTCTGGAAGCTGCTGCCCCGGTGGCCATGCTTCCATGGTGCTAGCTAAGAGGCAGGCATGGACTCACCAGTTGTCTAAGGACAAAATGAACAAGGTTTTGTGTGGCATTTCCCCATCTCTTTGCCTATAGCCTTTGGCCAAGTCTCAGAGGCTGTG
This sequence comes from Bos mutus, assembly GCF_027580195.1. Classification (NCBI taxonomy): domain Eukaryota; kingdom Metazoa; phylum Chordata; class Mammalia; order Artiodactyla; family Bovidae; genus Bos; species Bos mutus. The sequence continues at coordinate 47,542,926 of NC_091618.1, forward strand.
ATTTAATCACTAAATACAAATGGAAGTGATTTTAGGGGCTATCACAAAACTGGTTTTAGGGTGCATATTATTTTACTAGGGCTGCCATAACAAAGTGCCATAGACTATGTTGCTTAAACAACAGAAATTTATTTTCTTACAGTTCTGGAGGCTGGTGGTTCAAGATCAAGGTGTTGATGAGTTTGATTCCTTCTGAGGCCTTTCTTCCTGGCTTCCAGGTGGTCATCTTCTCACTGTGTCCTCACATGATGGGGAGAGAGAGAGAGATCTCTGGTGTCTCTTCTTCTTTTCAGGGGGACATCAGTTCTATTGAATTAGAGCCTCAATCTTATGACCTCATTTAACCTTAATTACGCCCTAAAGATCTTGCCTCAAGTACAGTCACATTGGAAATTAGGGTTTCAATGTATACTTTGCTGGGGTGGGGAGGTGGGGGACACAATTCCTTCCATAACAGAAAGTTTAATAGTTTAAATTCTCAGCTTAAAGCAAAGATTCCAGCAACCAAGGGCATCTCTGAGGTTTTCCCAGCAGTTTTCCTGAAACAGTCATAGTCATTAAAAAGTCAGGACTTTCTCAAGTGTTAAGGTGGTGGCAATGTAAGGCATGTTCTGTGATCTCTGGCTCCTGTTTAAAACAGCATTATTACTATCGAATTGTGGCATCAGCCATACTACAAGATATATATAAAGCCTACAGCCTGGTTTATGGTTGGAAAGCCTTTGCAACAGGCATATGAATTAGGAAAAGAGCCTGTCTGTTTCTTTATTCATTTATTTTTAAGGGCAAGCTATGTACTGGAAACATAGTACTCATGCTTTCAAGTTCTTCTGCAAACCACTGCAAATTCAAATTATTTACCAGTTATGTCAGTATTCTTGGGGGAATTTCTGTTCTCTTCAATGTTGAAACTCTCGCCCTAGAAATTTGGAACTAGAAGGACCCTCAGACAAATCTGTATCTTCATTTTTATTAACTATGCCATGGAGACAAAGAGAAATCAAGAAACTTAATGAATGCCTTGAGACCAATCAGAGACAGAGTGGCAGGGTTCCCCACAGAGTGATGCAACAACTTCAGCAGCCTGATAGTCAAGAGGTCCACCCACTTCGCCTAGTGTTTGGTCTTGGGCCTCATTTAATTAATCAGTGAACAAGTATTCAATGAAGATATACTTTACACTCTACACCAACAGACAAAAGCATAACATTCTGTCTCAAGGGATATCCAGTCTGGTTTTGAATGACTAGGCTAAAATTCAAGAAAAAGAAATACAAGAGCAAATACAAGTTCACAGAAGCAGCTAAAATGCTAACAGGCTTTTAAAGACAGCTTCTTTTCCCTGGAGTGAAGGCCTCTGGGGTGAGATCTGGAGTTGAGCTCAACTTTGTTACTGATTGAGTAACCTGGAGCAGTCATGGGCCTTTCAGAGCCTGTTTCCCTTCTGAAAATGGGAAACTGCAGGGTGCGGGACAGATACATTGAAGTTGTGGGGTGGTTGTTGTGCCTGTTGTGGCCACGTGACTGCAGTCCCAACCACAGCTGCCAGCAATATGCCACTCCCTCCAGTGATGGAACAGCAGTTGACCCCAAGTTCAGTCCCCAGCTGGCCCTCCAGGTAACCTCTGGAGGCTGCTCCGTTATTGGGGAATAAATCATATTCCCAACCTTCTTTATAATGCTCTCATTTTCCTCCAAGAACTTGCCAGGTGGATTTTTTTCAGATTAGTTCTTCTGTGATCCTCCTTCACTGCACTATAAATATTTAATTCTTCCCCCTCCTCGGGCTTCCCTCCTAGCTCAGTCACTAAAGGATCTGCCTGCAATGCAAGAGACCCAGGTTCAATTCCTGGGTCAGGAAGATGCCCTGGAGAAGGAAATGGCAACCCACTCCAATATTCTTGCCTGGAGAATACCATGGACAGAGGAGCCTGGCAGGCTAATGTCCGTGGGGATGAAAGAGTCAGACATGACTTAGCAACTAAAGCACTATCCCCTTCCTTGGTGAATTGGAAGAAAGCTTATGCCTTGTTTTTCTATTTCCATTGTAATGAACTTTTTTTCCTGTTGAATATAATACTATAGGTCCTATACTGTAATGTTATAAGAGAATATAGAGACTGTGTGGAGAATCTTTACGTACAGATCCTTTGGGTACAGATCATTTATTTACCTGTTCCATGAACTTGAACAGATTACTTAACTTCCATGTGCCTTTATTTCCTTGTTTGTAGAATGGAAATGATCATATATTCATATCACTGAGCAAGCTAATCTGTGGGAAATAATTAGTGTGAAGCCTGGCATATACTAAGCGCTCAAATATTAGCTATTATCATTATTAACATTATCAAGATATTAAAGAGGAGATGAAATTACTTTGTATAGGACAGCTTTGAATAAAGAAAGAAGTTAAATGAAGAAGGAAATCTCAGAACAAATTCCCCAGGCATTGATAAATCCTGGGGAGTAAGGATACTTTGGGTCTCCTGAAGAGTTAATAGGGAAAGAGAAGGAGAAAAATGCACAACGTTGCAGTAAGAGGAAAGAGGTACCCAGAAAGTTCCAGATATAGAAGGAGCAGTATCTAAACCTTCCTGGGGGAAGTTAGAGAAAGAAGCATCTTCACAGAGAAACAGCTGACTTGAGGCTTGAAAGAATGGTTAGGAGGTGGCCAAGTGGACAGAGAGGTCCAAGGATGCTCCAGGCAGAAGGACCAGTATATTTAAAGACACACAGGCATAAGATAACAAGATAAATTTAGGAAATAGCAAATATTTGTTTCAATTGTAGGCTGCATGGAGGGTTAAAAAGAAGCTGAAGGTGAGCAAGAATTGGTTTATGAAAGATTTATGTGCCAATTAAAGAACCTAGAATTTTTCATTAAGCCAATAGTCCCTAAACTGTGTTCCCCATATTCTTTGATCTGTTAAAAAATGTTCCAGTAATACTATTGCGTGGCTCAATAAGTTGGAGAAATGTTTGTTCCAACAAAATTAGTCTTTCTTACTGTTGGATTTTTCAGAGCTATTGGTATTCCCACAGTGCAATATAAAATGAAACTTTCTTTAAACTGATTTGATTTTAGAATACTTTTCACACTGAGCACCTTTTACTATCCAGTTCCAAAGAATAATGAAGACTTTTCAGAGGGGAGTGACATGATCATATTTTATTTAAAGTTAATATCTATGAGAAGAAAGATGTTTTGAGGGAATATATGATTTGTTCTCTAAGTATAATAATTTTTCTGAATTTGGGCATAAAATGTCACTTAATATGGAATTAATTCTTATTTACAAAGCATGGTGGTACTTTGGAGGCCAGAACGACTTCCTACAAGGAATGTTATCAATGAACGGAGTGAATATTTAATAGAATTTTTAGATCACCACATGCAGCACATTGCTATCTAAACTTCCACAGGTTGGCAGGGGAAGTTTGGAAAGCAGAGCTGCGTGTCAACTCCACAGATGTCTAAAGCGGAATGAGCACAGGGTCTGTTCCACCTGCTGACTGCATGGTCATGAGCAAGCTATTTTATCTTTTCAATTCCAAATTTCCTAACTCGTAAAGGGCTGAGGTGTAATACCTTCCTCAGAGAGTTGTATTTATAGAACAGTATTAAAAGGACAATCTATATGAATAACTGGTAAACACTGCCCACTGTTACAGCGGGTACTCAGGAACTGAATCTGACCTGTGTGTCCGATGTCCCCTCAGCAACCTGCCCACAAGTTTTCCTCCTGGAGTCTTTGCTCTGAGAGCTTCCCGGCAGGAAGGAAGCTGGGGTGGGGCCACACCCTGGAGTATCCTTAGAGTGCTCTAATCCCTCCTAAAGTTCTGAGTCCCCACTCCTGGGCTCCACACCCTTTCCCTGGCTACTCTATTGTGGTGCTCAGTTTAGGAGGAAAAGATACAGACAGAAAATTAGATGATTAAGCTCCTTCTGTGAGCTCTTTGAGAACTGTCATCTTGAATTCTCTCTCTAGCATTTGAGGCTGTGACTGGCTAGAGTCGAATTATAAACTATCAAATTGGTTTTTACAGAGTTTTCTCTTTTCCGTGCCCCTGTCCATCTTAAAAGCCCTCCCAGTCACCACAGTGGCTGTCTTTGTTTCTCTTATCTTTTCATTTAGGTGGATTTCTGCCAGGGGTGGTAGTTCATCATAATGAGCTGAGAATAATAAAATAAACCAAGTTGTCTTGCAATGCAATAGTGATGCTTGGCAGTTATAATACTTCTGAACTCAGCTGTCAAGCTAAGAACTGAAGAAAAGTTGAAAGAATCAAAATGAATTTTCCCTTTATACAGTGGTGGTTTTTCCACCCTCACATGTACTTTCGGGAGGTAATGCGGCCTCTTGCCAGCAGGGGGCAGTGTTCATCTTTAAATGATGTGCGCCTGGCCAGCCCGGCTCTCAGAGCCCGCAAACACCCTTGTCCAAGAATCCCACGCTCTCCAGAGCAAACATTCGAAGTTCTTCCTAAACACATATTTCCTGAATACAAATCTTATGGTTTGGTAAGTCTAGATTCGTTCTGAGTTCTGCCATTAAAACAAAAGCATTTCCATAAAATGGAAAGTCAGAGCCTTTATGGAAACATGCAGCCTTATCTCATTGTGAATAATGTTTTCATCATTTGGGGTTGTTGGGATGGTCCCAGGATAACTGAAAATCACTCTAGTATTATCATGGTAGCTAAGCTGGGTTTTCTGTTTTGATTTGATTTTTTGTTTTTATTGTAGTCACTCTGAGGCTGTTCAAACAAGCAAGAGACAAATGAAACAACTTGCTACCATTCAGCCAGTCTAAGCACTCAGCCCCGGAGAAGGCAATGGCACCCCACTCCAGTACTCTTGCCTGGAAAATCCCATGGATGGAGGAGCCTGGTAAGCTGCAGTCCATGGGGTCGCTAAGAGTTGGACACGACAGAGCAACTTCACTTTTACTTTTCACTTTCTCGCATTGGAGAAGGAAATGGCAACCCACTCCAGTGTTCCTGCCTGGAGAATCCCAGGGACGGGAGAGCCTGGTGAGCTACCGTCTATGGGGTCGCACAGAGTCGGACACGACTGAAGCGACTTAGCAGTAGCAGCAGCAAGCCCTCAGCCCAGGCCTCTTTACTCTTGCAAAGAAGCATATTCCTGTTCCAGAGCAGAGGTGAATTGGTCACCTTTACTAACTTGGATTTTGAATGAAAGTACTAGAGTCAGGATATATGGCAAATCAACTTTTAACCAATGATGTAATATACAGCAAACCCAATATGCTCTAAGTTTTGCCCCTAAAACGGCTTCTGAAAGTAAAAAATGGCAACATTCATTTGTCTGCCTGTCCCTGCTTTAGCCCCTGATAGCATTCCTACTCCAGAGTGGTAGGAGATAGGTAAAGAGGGAAGGTTACAGTCTCTAGTGGCCTGGAGAGACTAGCATTGAAATAAAGTAGCCACACTGCTTCTAACCCTGAAACCGGACTTAAAACACACAATCTCTGTTTTTATTAAAATAAGAAACACACATTTTAAGGAAACATTGAGGATTCTTTTTCCAAGTTCTTAAAATTTTTTTTTCTTCCTTCTAAGACATGGTTTCTAGTAATTTTCCCATACCAATTTGTGCTTCCTGTAACTGATAGTTTATTGCAATGCCTGACACATTTTATGGTACTATTACAAAATTTAACTGAAATATACGAGAATGGTGTGTTTACAAAGATTGTGCAATCCTCTAAGTTAATAGAAACAAAGTTCCTTTGGAAGAGTTAAGTGGGTTTTAAGCTACAGTATCCAGAGAGAGACAGACAGACAAATAGATAATTTAGCCCGTCTGTTCTTCACTTTTGCTTTTCTCAGTTACCATCAGTTATGGTTGAATTCAGTGTGCATGCTACAGCAGCTGTGTGTTGAAACCAACTTCCATTAATAGTTAAGGAATTTAAAGCTCTGAGATTTTTGGACATCCAGAAACAGAATGAATCGTTTGACCTTGAATTATATGTCACAATCCCCTGTTTCAGCATAAAGGCTGCATATGTACATGTTTAATGAATAAGACCCTTAAGGTTTGCAGAAAAAAAAAGCAACACCCTAGATTTATATATTCCATTAAACATGATCTTCACAGGCTAATTAGTTAGTAATTTCACCCTTGCTTGTAATATAAACCATTTTATGCTCAATAATAATAAAATCTATGTAAACCAGACTCTTTATTAATAAACATTATGTGCTTCTGGCTTTCAAATAAAATAATGCTTTACGTGCTTTTCTCTATATCATGCTTAGACTAATCACACAGTAAAAATCAAACAACTGAAACAGTGTTTTTATCCCCTGCCATAGAAAACTGATAGAGACAACGTCAAGGGCTTAAGAAATGAGATGTGAACTAAAGAAGCCTGGGATGGAGAACAGAAGACTCCAAATCCATTTTTTTAGTGTTTGGTATCAAGATAATTTTAGGCTCTTAAGACTGTTCAAGGTATGTTTTTGACTAATGGGCTGACATCAGTGGAATCACGGATGAGGGGAACCGGCTCAGAATCGCTGTTTCTCATCAAATCCTCCTGACCTGTGAGGCCCTGGGAGGAGCTAGGTGGAGCCTGTCTGTGGCTCTGTTTTGTGACTCTGTATTGTGAGCAGCTGCTGCCTTCTGAGGCAGCTCCCCCATGGACAATAACCACAGGAAAACTTCTACTTCAGTTACAAGTATCATACCAGCTGAGCTAGTCAGCATTTTATTAAAATCTTCTAACAGAAAATCTCTGGTTTGTGGAACGTGCGCTACCCTAGAATCTTTTTTTTTTTAATCTGCTTATTTTTAATTGAAGGATAATTGCTTTACAGTATTGCATTGGTTTCTATCAAACATGAACATGAATCAGCCATAGGTTTACTCATGTCCCCTCCCACTTGAACATCCCTCCCACCTCACGCCCCTTCGCACCCCTCTAGGTTGTTCTAGAGCCCTGGTTTGAGTTCCCTGAGCCATCAGCAAATTCCCACTGGCTATCTATTTTACATATGGTAATGTAAGGCTTCCCTGGTAGCTCAGACAGTAAAGAGTCTGCCTGCAATGCAGGAGACCTGGGTTTAATCCCTGGGTCAGGAAGATCCCCTGGAGAAGGAAATGGCAACCCACTCCAATATTCTTGCCTGGAAAATCACATGGATGGAACCTGGTAGGGAATACCCCCATGGGGTTGCAAAGAGTTGGACATGACTGAGCGACTAACACACACAATGTATGTTTCCATGTTACTCTCTCCATACTTCCCACCCTCTCCTTCACCACCTCCCCACCGCCCCCAGCCACGTCCGTAAGTCTGTTCTCAGTGTCTGTGTCTCCATTGCTGCTTTGCAAATAGGTTCCATTACCCTAGAATCCTAGCTACTGGTAATAGATCACATCCAGGCTTTAGTTTACAGGGCCCGTGGAAAAATGAAAATTCGGGGCCCTTTGTTCAAAAGTTATTAAGAATTTCAAGAAGACAACAGAGCATAAAACTATGTGTGGGGCTCTCTAAAGGGGCCCGTGACACTTCCCAGGTGGCACCTTCATGAAGCTTCCTCTGCGCCAGGCAGACACAGCAATCAGTGTCCTCTGCACTGAAGTTATTTCTCCTATATTGTTCATCTCTCTGGAAGATGATATATTTTAGTCAGAGAAGAAGTCTGGTCATTTTGGAGCCAATATGGATATTTTCAATAGGATAATTCCAGATAACCTTCCCGTCGATGTTATATCTAGTATAAAAACTATGAGTATTTGGAGAACTATGGAAAAACCTAATATTCATTGACAAATGAAAGTGTCTTTGCTGGGAGATATATTATTTTAAATTTAAAAGCATCCGAGGCTCTGGGAAATTATGGTCATATCACGGTCTCCTATCTGAAGTGTCTTTCTGTTAAATTACAATAACAAAATAATGATGGCAAACATTTTTTAAATGTTCACTAGGTGCTTTGTTTGCATCCATCCATTATTCCACCAAACAACCCAACCCTTTAAGATATGTAGTATCATGTTCAAATTTTAGGTGGGAGGCAGAGAGCAATTGCGTAGCTCACTTCACGTCACAAAAATGGTAAGTGACAGAGCTGAGATTTCATCCCAGAGAGTCTTGTTTCCAAAGTCCATACCCTTAACCACTGTGTCACGGCTCTTGGAGAGCGTGGAGGACAAAGAGAGTAAAGTTGCTGTTTCGTACAGTTCAGACCCTGTGCTTCAGCAATCCTGCAGACAATGGCCTTCTGCCAGAGTGCCCTGTTTCTCTGTGTCCGCTGTGGTCAGCATTCATTCGGTTGTGGGGCTATACAGACAGGTAACACAGGGCCTCCAGGACAACTGCTTTGAAGTGAATTAATCCATCCAATCTAATGATTCGACTCGGTCAAACAACCGGTTTCATTAACTATTTATTTGACTTGGTTGATTTGGTTGTCTGGAAGAGTGAATGGGCAGCTGACTTTTTGGGGGCAGCATAGACACAGCCTTTGTTGGAAGTGATGCCACTGGTGAGATGCTGAGTGACACTCATCAAGTTCTTCCTGTAAAAATCAACATCACCAAGCTTGACCCTATCAGACGCATATTTGCTTCTTTCTTAATCAAATCTAAGCAGGTAAACATGTTGTTAATCCTTTGTGAAGGCAGCTAAATGGATTAAATAATGGGCAGAACTAGTAGAACAGAGATAAAGACAAAATACGGAACAAAAGGCAATTTGCTGTTTGTACCTTTAAGGGCGAATGCTGCTGGTAATACTTGTAAGATTTTCTTCTGTTTAGAAAGTCAAGGTTAGCATCCACATTTGTAAATTCTAAAGCCAGTGAGCAAGTCAGGAATCCCCACAGTTCTGGAAGAACAAGTTGGAGGCCAGAGGACAAGCTAGCGTTTGTTTCACTAAGACAGGTAAATGATCCAAGGAGGCTCGTGGAAATGTGGCAGAACACTGAAGACCCGAGGAATGTTTTTAAGAGGCAGGTGAATAGTCTCTTTGCTCTGTATCTTTACAGATATGTATCTTTACAGGATGATTTCACTTACCTGCATGTATCTCTTTATCACTGTTAAATATTTACAGATCAATGTTTGAGTGCCTGGAGGCTTGGGGAGCGTTACTTACCAGAAAGCACTTTTTAAAAGGTAGTTAACACTGGGGCTGATGGACAGATGAAAATGCCATCTATCTTACTTGCTTCCCTATAAGTCTCAAACCTCCTTGGGTTTGGTGCTGGCTATTCCAGTGGATTTGCTGGGCAGGAAATCTTAGACCACTCATTCTGAATGAATTCAAAGCTGTCCAAGGAGGGGCTGTTAGAAGGTAGTATGCATAGTCATAGAATAGATTTGTCTACTGTCATAGGTGAGCCTCTGTTTGAGAGAAAAACAGATGTTGCTTATTCTGAGGCTGGCTTCCCTAGTGGCTCAGTGGGATAAGAATCCTCCTGCAATGCAGGATACACAGGATACCCGGGTTTGATCGCTGGGTCAGGAAGATCCCCTGGAGGAGGAAATGGCAACCCACTCTAGTATTCTTGCCTGGACAATCCCATGGACAGAGGAGCCTGGCGGGCTACAGTCCACGTGTGCTCAGTCACTCAGTCGACCCTTTGTGACCCCGTGGACTGTAGCCTGCCAGGCTCCTTTGTCCGGGGGATTCTCCAGGCAAGAATACTGGAGTGAGTTGCCATGCCCTCCTCCAGGAGATCTTCCTAAGCCTGGGATCGAAGCCATGTCTCCCGCATTGCAGGCAGATTCTTTATGGTCTGAGCCGCCAGGGAAGCCCATACAATCCACAGGGTCGCAAAAGAATCAGACACAACTCAGGGACTAAGCATAAGCATTCTGAGGCTGCTTTATTCATTCATAAACATGAAACAAATATTGCCTTATTTCTGTCTAGAACTATGCTAGGAACTTCAGTGAAGCTGTGAATGTGGCAGACAAGAATGGTGCCTCCACAAAGCTGCAATTTTAGTAAGAGAAGAACACACAAATGTGGTATCTGGACATGCACATTTTCAGTAACAAACAGGACAAAACAAACAGGAACATGTACACTTATAAATTCTCAATGTTCTTTGCCCATTTCTGTAAAAGAAGCTTTTACCTGAGAGGCAAATGCAAATGCTTCCTGCCCATCACTAAAGATATGTCTAGGGAAAAACCAAGGAAGCATGGCATAGGCTCCTATAAAGATTTAAGCTGTAAACTTTAATTTGTTGTGCACTTTTTTTAAAAAAAGGCAGAGTCACAGTCACTATTGGATAAATCAAACCAACCATTTACTCTGTAAAATACTTTAACGTATGATGTATCGCATAAAGTTGAACACTTAGCCTGTTTCATGAATGTCAATTTGCTTGATCCAAAGCATAGCATAAATTGATGGACATGGGTTTCCACCACACCTTTCCCCATGTTCGATTAATTGACAGGTCAAAATTGGGATTATGTTATTCACCCATTGAACCAATTGTTCTTTAAAAATCAAGTTTTGGGGACTTCCTTGGCAGTGGTAAAGACTATGTGCTTCCAATGCAGTGGGTGTGAGTTCAGTCCCTGATGGAGGAACTGAGATCCTATCAGCCGTGAGATGTGGTCAAAAAATAAAAAGTAAGAAATGAAAATCAAGATTTTCTTAGAGTTTCTGTGTTGCTAAACACTAGGATAATCTCATATTTAGGACTCATTTCCCGGAGAAATAATCAGTTTCTCAAGTTAGTGGTTTTGTGTAATTGACTATATTAGTAAGTTTAAGAACATTCTAGTTGCTTGTTAGCTTTGATGGAAGTCTAAGACACGGTTGTGGTTCTTACCTGGAGGTCAGGATGAATGACACTTTTGTATTGGCCTCATTTTTCTAACTGTCTATCAAACATTTGGGGTTTGGCAAATTCTTTTAGTGAATTTTACCAAATATTTTCCCTGTAATTTTTAAAAACCATGTGTGTTTCAAAAGAAATTTATTCTACATATTTCTGGTTCGTTTACACTTAGTTCATCAGGATGTTATTTTACTGGAGTCTTTTCATTATCTGTAGATGGTTGGATGGCATCACCAACTCTATGGACATGAGTCTGAGCAAGCTCCGGGAGTTGGTGATGGACAGGGAAGCCTGGCATGCTGCAGTCCATGAGATCGCAAAGAGTCCGACACGACTGAGTGACTGAACTTAACTGACTGATTTTCATTATCTAAGAGGTTGGTGAATCCTCTAGCACATGCTATCTTTTTTTCTTTCACAATTTCTGAGCATAAACAGAATTTGAACTTTACAATTCTGTGTTCTCAGGAACCAGTCATTCTCAGTGCTGTTTGAAATACCAGGCTGTATTCGCAGACTTTGATGATGGCGTGTCATCCAACTTTGTGGACCCCAGAGTAAAAATAAGAAAAATGATTTGATTTTAGGATAAGATAACTTTTAAGATAAGTGAAAGAAAGAAAGTGAAAAGTGAAAGTGTTAGTTGCTCAGTCGTGTCCAGCTCTTTGCAACCCCATGGACTGTACCCCACCAGGCTCCTCTGTCCATGGGATTCTCCACACAAGAATACTGGAGTGGGCTGCCATTCCCTTCAAGTAATCTTCCTGACCCAGGGATCAAACCTGCATCTCCTGTGTCTCTTGCATTGCAGGCAGATTCTTTATGGTCTGACCCACCAGAGAAGCCTCAACTCTAAAAGGAAATTTTCTGAAAATAATCTCCAAATATCCCACCTACTATATAATCACTAAAAATTGATTAAAAATATTGGTTGGTGTGTGTCTAGCTGGAATCATTCGTGATTCTTTTGAATTCTAGAGTTAAAGGAATTAAGAAGCTGGAAACGTTTTGCCTCTATCTGAGGATACCTTAAATTTGCTTCTGAGAACCACTGCAGTGAATGTTGCATGTTTTAAAGAGCAAAATTGCTAATCTGAGTCTTAAAAAGCAACTTCAACATACAACAGTATGAGCTACTAGAGATTCTTTGACTTTGAATAAGAAACCTGACTTTCTATACCTGCTTCTCCACTCCACCGCCCTCCACATCTTTGTGTAATTTGGGGATAATTTGTAAAACTCCTCTGGAAGGGTAACTATGCAGGGTGATGAATGTTAACTAGACTTATTGTGCTGATCATTTCACAATATATACAAATATCAAATCATTATATTATAGACCTGAAACTAATATAATGCTATATGTCCTTCAATCTATTTGTTCCCTTCAATCCATGTGGGTTGAAACGTTTATAAATATGATAAAAATGAGTTGATAGAAAAGTGAAATTAAAAAGACATGCAAAAATATAAGTGAGATTGTAAGAACTACAAGATCCAATAAATATATAATTAATTACTCTATTAGATTAGTGTAAAAGTAAATGAAATAAAAAGACATACAAAAATAGCGTGCCATTGTTATCACTAGCCCCAATAAACAGAAAATTACTCTGTTAAATTAGTATAAAACTTTCTCAATGCTTTCTCTTGATTCCAATTTCTGTCTCATCACATGGGTTAGCAAAGAGCTCATAGCCTAGCACTAGTCCCTGGGCCACACTTTGAGTAGCTGTGCTTTGGCAAACAGAGCATGGACAACCTACCCGTCGTCATTGTCCTAGGGATGTGCACCTCTCAGTGTCTAACAATGGTGGTTCCTAACTTCATGTCATGCTCTGATTTTGAGTCTCTCTCCCTGGTTTCCTAGGTCCACTTGCTCCATTTATCAGACATATGTCTGAATAGTATTTCACATTTAAATTTTCAGTGATGATCTTTTGAGTTTCATGTTTTGGCAGCCTCTTTGATTCTGCCATTTCCTTTATTTAGTTCCCATGACTTTTACTTTTTAAACATCTCTCTTCTCTTCTTTCTTCCTGTGGCTACCCTTCTGGGCAGGTCTCCTTCTCAGACCATTACCAGCCTCTGTCCAGTCTCAGATACCCTTCACTCATTCCTCAGCTGCATCCCTAGTAAGATCAATTTCTTGCTCACAAACCTTCTATGTCTCCCTATTGTCTGTCAAATTAAGAGGTGCCTGCCTTGCTCTTTCCTGCCTTTTAGCCTCTTCTCAAGCTGCTATTTTAGCTTAAAATGGCTCCGAGTCCCAAATCCTGACATTTGCAGCCTCCCCATCTTTCCAAGCTTACACCAAACACCATCTTCCCAGAGACATCATTGTTGGTAGATGAGTTCTGTCCTTTCCTGCAGACAACCTGTATCCCTCACTTGACACAAATACTGTTTGGCCTAGCGTAGTTTTGTAGATTAGATTGAAAAACTGCCCTCTGCTCTCCCCCATGCCCATTCTAATTCAATTATGGACAACTTGAAGTGAGTGGCCAGGCCTTCTTAATCTTCTATATCAAAAAGTTATCAATTACTGAGTAACATAAATTCCCTTTGCCATATGAAAAAAAGATCTACCATCATGAAGATGGTCAATTTTTCCTTAATCCCTACTCAGTTTCTTGGGTAACCATTATCATGTGTTTGGTCATTTAGGGTGCATTTTTAAGACCTTTCTATTGTTTATGTATTTAGCTTTTATGGAACTATTGAAGTAGCTCTATTTTGTGTGTAAACGTCAAAGTGAAGTGAAGTGAATGAAGTTGCTCAGTCGTGTCCGACTCTTTGTGACCCCATGGACAGTAGTCTACCAGGCTCCGCCGTCCATGGGATTTTCCAGGCAAGAATACTGGAGTGGGCTGTCATTTCCTTCTCCAGGGGATCTTCCCAACCCAGGGATTGAACCCGGGTCTCCTGCATTGCAGGCAGACGCTTTACCGTCTGAGCCACCAGGGAAGCAAGGGCTATGTAAATGACAGCTGTTAATTTTTCTCTGTGGCTTGCCTTTTTCACTTATCAGTCTGTCTTGGAAGCACAGTCATGTCAATACTTGGAGATCTACCTCACTTGGTGTTGCCCTACAGTGTTATAGGAACGGATGGTTACTTTTTTGTTATTACAAATATCTGTGTCTCTCTTTTCTAGAACCTAGCACATTGCCTTGCACATGTGAGTACTTGATAAATATTTGCAGAATTGACCAAACCAAGGAGTTTGAAAATTCCTTTTATCTGTTAACATTTCATTTAAGACATGAGGAATAATAACCACTGGGGCAGCATAAAGGAATTTTCTTGAGGACAATTCATATCTGGACTTCATAATTAGGGTGAAATATGAAAAAATAGAGGAGGGTTTCAAGAAGGCTAGCGAATATTACAGAAATAGAAAATAAGGGCTAAAATGAGGCTGACGGTGAACTTGAGAATAGTCTTTCTACTTGGAGATCACTGTTCTCTCAATACAAAGACAGAAGCAGAAGGAGAGGACTGCAAACATGTTAAGCTGATTTATCATGAGAATTCTTAGATCAGGACAACTAGATTCCCCTCTTGGAGACTTCTGAGAGCAATTTGTTTCTCCTTTCTGGGAAGAAGACAATGGTCTTATCTAATAGCAAGGGGCTAGAATAGATTGACTCATCAGAGTCTTTCCTGTTGAGAACTTCTTAGTTCATAATTATCTTTAAGACCTTAGCTTGTTGTTGTTCAGTTGCGAAGTCTAATTCTTTGTGACCCCCATGGACTGCAGCACACCAGGCTTTCTTGTTCTTCACTGTCTCCTGGAATGTGCTCAGACTCATGTTTGTTGAGTCAGTGATGCCATCCAACCATCTCATCTTCTAAATGCTGTTATATTTTGCTTAGGAAATTCAGAATTCCTCAGGGCACTATTTTTGGGTTATGAATGGTTAAATGTTCCAAGTCATTTATTTACTTGCATTGTCCCTAACTTTTTTTTTTTTTTTTTATTGAAGGATAATTGCTTTACAGAATTTTGTTGTGTTCTGTCAAACCTCAACATGAATCGACCATAGGTATACATATATCCCCTCCCTTTCGAACCTCCCTCCCATCTCCCTCCCCATCCCACCTCTCTAGGTTGATACTGAGCCCCTGTTTGAGTTTCCTGAGACATACAGCAAATTCCCTTTGGCTATCTATTTTACATAAGGTAATGTAAATTTCCATGTTACTTTCTCCATACATCTCACCCTCTCCTCCCCTCTCTCCATGTCCATAAATCTATTCTCTATGTCTGTTTCTCCAATGCTGGCCTGTAAGTAAATTCTACAGTACCATTTTCTACTTTCTGTATATGTGTGTTAGAATGCAGTCTTTCTCTTTCTCTTTCTGACTTACTTCACTCTGTATGATAGATTCTGTATGATAGGTTCATCCACTTCATTAGAACTGACTCAAATGTGTTTCTTTTTATGGCAACCTAGATAGAATATTGAAAAGCAGAGACATTACTTTGCCAACAAAGGTCCCTCTGGTCAAGGCTATGGTTTTTCCTGTGGTCATATATGGATGTGAGAGTTGGACTGTGAAGAAAGCTGAGCGCCAAAGAATTGATGCTTTTGAACTGTGGTGTTGGAGAAGACTCTTGAGAGTCCCTTGGACTGCAAGGAGATCCAACCAGTCCATTCTGAAGGAGATCCGTCCTGGGATTTCTTTGGAGGGAATGATGCTGAAGCTGAAACTCCAGTACTTTGGCCACCTCATGGGAAGAGTTGACTCATTGGAAAAGACTCTGATGCTGGGAGGGATTGGAGGCAGGAGGACAAGGATGAGGATGAGATGGCTGGATGGCATCACTGACTTGATGGATGTGAGTCTGAGTGAACTCTGGGAGTTTGTGATGGACAGGGAGGCCTGGCGTGCTGCGATTCATGGGGTCGCAAAGAGTCGGACACGACTGAGCGACTGAACTGAACTGAACTGAATATTCCATTGTGTTTATGTACCACAACTTCTTTATCCATTCATCTGTCGAATGACATCTAGGTTGCTTCCATGTTCTAGCTATTGTAAATAGTGCTTCAATGAACAATGAGATACATGTTTCTTTTTCAATTTTGGTTTCTTCAGTGTATATGCCTAGGAGTGGGATTGTTGGGTCATATGGTGGTTTTACTCCTAGTTTTTTAAGGAATCTCCATACCGTCTTCCATAGCGGCTATATCAATTTACATTCCCACCCACAGTGCAAGACTGTTCCCTTTTCTCCACACCTCTCCAGCATTTATTATTTGTAGACATTTTGATGATGGCCATTCTGACCAGTGTGAGGTGATATCTCATTGTAGTTTTGATTTGCATTTCTCTAATAATGAGCAATGTTGAGCATCTTTTTGTGTGTTTATTAGCCATCTGTGTGTCTTTGGAGAGATGTCTGTTTAGATCCTTTTCCCACTTTTTGATTGGGTTGTTTGTTTTTCTGGTATTGAGTTGTATGAGCTGCTTGTATATTTTGGAAATTAATCCTTTGTCAGTTGTTTCATTCGTTTTTTTTTTTTTTTTCCCTCTGAGGGTTATCTTTTCACCTTGCTTATAGTTTCCTTTGCTGTGAAAAAACGTTTAAGTTTAATCAGGTCCCACTTGTTTACTTTTGTTTTTATTTCCGTTACTCTAGGAGGTGGGTCAGAGAGGATCTTGCTTTGACTTATGTCACTGAGTGTTCTGCTTATGTTTTCCTCTAAGAGTTTTATAGTTTCTGGTCTTACATTTAGGTCTTTAGTCCATTTTGAGTTTACCTTTGTGTATGGTGTTCGGAAGTGTTCTAATTTCATTCTTTTACATGTAGCTGTCCAATTTTCCCTGCACTGTTTATTGGAAGAGGCTGTCTTTGCTCCATTGTATATTCTTGCCTCCATTGTCAAAAATAAGGTACCCATAGGTGTGTGGGTTTATTTCTGGGCATTCTATCTTGCTTCATTGGTCTATATTTCTGTTTTTGTGCCAGCACCACACTGTCTTGATGACTGTATCTTTGTAGTATAATCTGAAGTCAGGAATGTTGATTCCTTCAGTTCCATTCTTTCTCAAGACTACTTTTGCTATTTGGGAGCTTTCTGTTTCCGTATGAACTATGACATTTTTTGTTTTAGTTCTGTGAAAAATGCTATTGGTAATTTGATAGGGATCACATTGATTCTGTAGATTGCATTTGGTAATATAGTCATTTTCACAATATTCGTTCTTCCTACCCAGGAACATGGAATATCTCTCCATCTGTTTAAGTCATCTTTGATTACTTTCATTCAGTTCAGTTAAGTTGCTCAGTCATGTCTGACTCTTTGTGACCCCATGAATCGCAGCACGCCAGGGCTTCAAGTCCATCACCAACACCCGGAGTTCACTCAGACTCACGTCCATCGAGTCAGTGATGCCATCCAGCCATCTCATCCTCTGTCGTCCCCTTCTCCTCCTGCCCCCAATCCCTCCCAGCATCAGAGTCTTTTCCAATGAGTCAACTCTTCGCATGAGGTGGCCAAAGTACTGGAGTTTCAGCTTTAGCATCATTCCTTCCAAAGAAATCCCAGGACGGATCTCCTTCCAAATGGACTGGTTGGATCTCCTTGCAGTCCAAAGGGCTCTCAAGAGTCTTCTCCAACACCACAGTTCAAAAGCATCAATTCCTCGGCGCTCAGCCTTCTTCACAGTCCAACTCTCATATCCATACATGACCACAGGAAAAACCATAGCCTTGACTAGACGAACCTTTGTTGGCAAAGTAATGTCTCTGCTTTTGAATATGCTATCTAGGTTAGTCATAACTTTCCTTGCAAGGAGTAAGTGTCTTTTAATTTCATGGCTGCAGTCACCATCTGCAGTGATTTTGGAGCCCCCAAAAATAAAGTCTGACACTGTTTCCACTGTTTCCCCATCTATTTCCCATGAAGTGATGGGACCAGATGCCATGATCTTAGTTTTCTGAATGTTGAGCTTTAAGCCAACTTTTTCACTCTCCTCTTTCACTTTCATCAAGAGGGTTTTTAGTTCCTCTTCACTTTCTGCCATAAGGGTGGTGTCATCTGCATATCTGAGGTTGTTGATATTTCTCCTGGCAATCTTGATTCCAGCTTGTGCTTCTTCCAGTCCAGCGTTTCTCATGATGTACTCTGCATAGAAGTTAAATAAGCAGGGTGACAATATACAGCCTTGACGTACTCCTTTTCCTATTTGGAACCAGTCTGTTGTTCCATGTCCAGTTCTAACTGTTGTTTCCTGACCTGCATACAAATTTCTCAAGAGGCAGGTCAGGTGGTCTGGTATTCCCATCTCTTTCAGAATTTTCCACAGTTTATTGTGATCCATACAGTCAAAGGCTTTGGCATAGTCAATAAAGCAGAAATAGATGCTTTTCTGGAACTCTCTTGCTTTTTCCATGATCCAGCAGATGTTGGCAATTTGGTCTCTGGTTCCTCTGCCTTTTCTAAAACCAGCTTGAACATCTGGAAGTTCACGGTTCATGTATTGCTGAAGCCTGGCTTGGAGAATTTTGAGCATTACTTTACTAGCATGTGAGATGAGTGCAGTTGTGCGGTATTTTGAGCATTCTTTGGCATTGTCCTTCTTTGGGATTGGAATGAAAACTGACCTTTTCCAGTCCTGTGGCCACTGCTGAGTTTTCCAAATTTGCTGGCATATTGAGTGCAGCACTTTCACAGCATCATCTTTCAGGATTTGAAATAGCTCAACTGGAATTCCATCACCTCCACTAGCTTTGTTCGTAGTGATGCTTTCTAAGGCCCACTTGACTTCACATTCCAGGATGTCTGTCTCTAGGTGAGTGACCACACCATCGTGATTATCTGGGTCGTGAAGATCTTTTTTGTACAGTTCTTCTGTGTATTCTTTCCACCTCTTCTTAATATCTTCTGCTTCTCTTAAGTCAATACCATTTCTGTCCTTTATCGAGCCCATCTTTGCATGAAATGTTCCCTTGGTATCTCTAATTTTCTTGAAGAGATCTCACTAGGACCACAGCCTTGTCTAACTCAGTGAAACTAAGCCATGCCCGTGGGGCCACCCAAGACAAGTAGGTCATGGTGGAGAGGTCTGACAGAATGTGGTCCACTGGAGAAGGGAATGCCAAATCAGTTCAGTATTCTTGCCTTGAGAACCCCATGAACAGTATGAAAAGGCAAAATGATAGGATATTGAAAGAGGAATTCCCCAGGTCAGTAGGTGCCCAATATGCTACTGGAGATCAGTGGTAAATAACTCCAGAAAGAATGAAGGGATGGAGCCAAAGCAAAAAGAATACCCAGCTGTGGATGTGACTGGTGATAGAAGCAAGGTATGATGCTGTAAAGAGCAATATTGCATAGGAACATGGAATGTCAGGTCCATGAATCAGGGCAAATTGGAAGTGGTCAAACAAGAGATGGCAAGAGTGAACGTTGACATTCTAGGAATCAGCGAACTAAAATGGACTGGAATGGGTGAATTTAACTCAGATGACCATTATATCTACTACTGCGGGCAGGAATCCCTCAGCAGAAGAAATGGAGTAGCCATCATGGTCAACAAAAGAGTCCGAAATGCAGTACTTGGATGCAATCTCAAAAATGACAGAATGATCTCTGTTCGTTTCCAAGGCAAAGCATTCAATATCACGGTAATCCAAGTCTATGCCCCAACCAATAATGCTGAATAAGCTGAAGTTGAACGGGTCCATGAAGACCTACAAGACCTTTTAGAACTAACACCCAAAAAAGATGTCCATTTCATTATAGGGGACTGGAATGCAAACGTAGGAAGTCAAGAAACACCTGGAGTAACAGGCAAATTTGGCCTTGGAATACGGAATGAAGCAGGGCAAAGACTAATAAGAGTTTTGCCAAGAAAATGCACTGGTCATAGCAAACACCCTCTTCCAACAACACAATAGAAAACTCTATACATGGACATCACCAGATGGTCAACACCGAAATCAGATTGATTATATTCTTTGCAGCCAAAGATGGAGAAGCTCTATACAGTCACAAAAACAAGACCAGGAGCTGACTGTGGCTCAGATCATGAACTCCTTATTGCCAAATTCAGACTTAAATCAAAGAAAGTAGGGAAAACCACTAGACCATTCAGGTATGACCTAAATCAAATCCCTTATGATTATACAGTGGAAGTGAGAAATAGATTTAAGGACCTAGATCTGATAGATAGAGTGCCTGATGAACTATGGAATGAGGTTCGTGACATTGTTCAGGAGACAGGGATCAAAACCATTCCCATAGAAAAGAAATGCAAAAAAGCAAAATGGCTGTCTGGGGAGGCCTTACAAATAGCTGTGAAAAGAAGAGAAGCGAAAAGCAAAGGAGAAAAGGAAAGATATAAGCATCTGAATGCAGAGTTCCAAAGAATAGCAAGAAGAGATAAGAAAGCCTTCCTCAGCGATCAATGCAAAGAAATAGAGGAAAACAACAGGATGGGAAAGATCTCTTCAAGAAAATTAGAGATACCAAGGGAACATTTTTTTTATTAGTGTCTTATAATTTTCTGTGTATAGTTCTTTTGTCACCTTAGGTTAAGTTTATTCTTAGATATTTAATTCTTTTTGTTGCAGTGGTGAATAGGATTGATTCCTTAATTTCTCTGATTTTTCATTGTTAGTATATAGAAATGCAAGTGATTTTTGTGTATTGATTTTGTATCCTGCAACTTTGCTAAATTCACTAATTAGCTCTAGTAATTTTCTGATACCATCTTTAGGGTTTTCTATGTATAATATCATGCCATCTGCAAACAGTGAGAGCTTTACTTCTTCTTTTCCTATCTGGATTCCTTTCATCTCTTTTTCTTCTCTGATTGCTGTAGCTTGGACTTCCAGAACTACGTTGAATAATAGTGGTGAAAGTGGACACCCTTGTCTTGTTCCTGACCTTAGGGGGAATGCTTTCAGTTTTTCACCATTGAGATTATGTTTACTGTAGGCTTATGATATATGGCCTTTACTATGTTGAGGTAGGTTCCCTCTATGCCCATTTTTTGAAGAGTTTTAGTCATAAATGGGTGCTGAATTTTGTCAAAGGCTTTTTCTACATCTATTGAGATTATCATGTGGTTTTTATATTTCAATTTGTTAATATGGTGTATCACATTGATTAATTTGAGTATACTGAAGAATCCCTGTGTCCCTGGAGTAAATCCAACTTGATCATGGTGTATGAGCTTTTTGATGTGTTGTTGAATTCTGTTTGCTAAAATTTTGTTGAGGATTTTTGCATCTATGTTCATCAGTGATATTGGCCTGTAGTTTCCTTTTTTTGTGTTGTCTTTGGTTTTGGTATCAGGGTAATGGTGGCCTTATAGAATGAGTTTGGAAGTGTTCCTTCTTCTGCAACTTTTTGAAAGAATTTTAGAAGGATAGATACTAGCTCTTCTCTAAATGTTTAATAGAATTCTCCTATGAAGCCATCTGGTCCTGGGCTTTTTTTGGGGGGGAGATTTTTTATCACAGCTTCAATTTCAGTGCTTGTAATTGGGTTGTTCATAATTTCTGTTTCTTCCTAGTTCAGTCTTGGAAGATTGAACTTTTCTAAGAATCTGTCCATTTCTTCCAGGTTATCATTTTATTGCCATATAGTTGTTCATAATAGTCTCTTATAATCCTTTGTATTTCTGCATTGTCTGTTGTAATCTCTCCTTTTTCATTTCTAATTTTGTTGATTTTATTCTTCTCTCTTTTTTTCTTGATGAGTCTGGCTAAAGGTTTGTCAATTTTGTTTATCTTCTCAAAGAACCAACTTTTAGTTTTATTGATCTTTACTACTGTTTCTTTTATTTCTTTTTATTTCTGCTCAGATCTTTATGATTTCTTTCCTTCTACTAATTTTGGGGGTTTTTTGTTCTTCTTTTTCCAGTTGTTTTAGATGGAAATTTAGGTTGTCTATTTGTTTTTCTTGTTTCTTGAGGTAGGATTTTATAGCTTCCCTGGTGGCTCAGGGGTTAAAGCATTTGCCCGCAATGCGGGAGACCCAGGCTTGATCCCTGCGTTGGGAAGATCCCCTGGAGAAGGAAATGGCAACCCACTCCAGTATTCTCGCCTGGAGAATCCCATGGACGGAGGAGCCTGGTAGGCTACAGTTCACGGGGTTGCAAAGAGTCGGACATGACTGAACGACTTCACTTTTTTCTTTTCCCTCTTAGAACTGCTTTTGCTGCATCCCATAGGTTTTGAGTTGTCGTGGTTTCATTGTCATTTATATCTAGTAATTTTTTTATTTCCCTTTGATTTTTTCAGTAATCTGGGTTACTAAATAACCTGTTGGTTATTTAGAAACATATTGCTTAATCTCCATGTGTTTGTATTTCTTATAGTTTTTTTTCTTGTAATTGATATCTAGTCTCATAGTGTTGTGGTCAGAGAAGACGCTTGATACAATTTCAGTTCTCTTAAATTTACTGAGGTTTGATTTGTGACCCCAGATGTGGTCTATCCTGGAGAATGTTCCATGTGCACTTGAGGAGAAGGTGTATTCTTTTGCATTTGGATGGAAGGTCCTGAAGATATCAATGAGATCATCTCATCTAATGTATCCTTTAGGACTTGTGTTTCCTTATTAATTTTCCATTTTGATGATCTGTCCATTTGTGTGAGTGGGGTGTTAAAGTCTCCTACTATTACTGTGTTACTGTCAATTTCTCCTTTTATGTCTGTTAGTGTTTGTCTTGGAGAAGGTAATGGCACCCCACTCCAGTACTCTTGCCTGGAAAATCCTATGGACGGAGGAGCCTGGTAGGCTGCAGTCTATGGGGTTGTGAAGAGTCGGACACGACTGAGGGGCTTCACTTTCACTTTTCACTTTTCACTTTCACGCACTGGAGAAGGAAATGGCAACCCATTCCAGTGTTCTTGCCTGGAGAATCCCAGGGATGGGGGAGCCTGGTGGGCTGCCATCTATGGGGTCACACAGAGTCGGACACGACTGAAGCGACTTAGCAACAGCAGTGTTTGTCTTATGTATTGAGGTGCTCCCATGTTGGGTGCATAGGTATTTACAATTGTTATGTCTTCCTCTTGGATTGATCCCTTGATCATTATGTAGTGTCCTTCCATATCTCTTGTAATCTTCTTTATTTTAAGGTCTATTTTGTCTGATATGAGGATTGATACTCCAGCTTTCTTTTGCTTGCCATTTGCATGGAATGTATTCTTCCATCCTCTCACTTTCAGTCTATCTGTGTCTTTACGTCTGAAGTGAGTTTCTTGTAGGCAGCATATATGGGTCTTGTTTTTGTAGCCATTCAGCTAGTCTGTGTCTTTTGGTTGGAGCATTTAATCCATTTACATTTAAAGTAATTATTGATATATAGGTTCCTATTGCCATTTTCTTAATTGTTTGGGGTTGATTTTGTAGATCTTTTTTCTTCTTTTGTATTTTTTGACTATATAAGTCCCTTTAACATTTGTTGTAAAGCTGGTTTGGTGGTACTGAATTCTCTTAACTTTTGCTTGCCTGAAAAGCTTTTTATTTATCCATCAATTTTGAATGAGATCCTTGCTGGGTACAGTAATCTTGGTTGTAGATTTTTCCCTTTCAGTACTTTAAATATATCCTGCTATTCCTTTCTGGCCTTCAGAGTTTCTGCTGAAAGATCAGCTGTTAAACATGTGGGGTTTCCCTTGCATGTTACCTGTTGTTTTTCCCTTGCTGCCTTTAATATTCTTTCTTTGTGTTTAGTCTTTGTTAGTTTGATTAATATGTGTCTTGGCATCTTTCTCCTTGGGCTTATCCTGTATGGGACTCTTTGCACCTCTTGGACTTGATTGACTACTTCTGTTTCCATGGGGAAATTTTCAACTATAATCTCTTCAAAAATTTTCTCATACCCTTCCTTTTTCTCTTCTTCTGGGACCCCTATAATTTGAATGTTGGTGAGTTTGATATTGTCCCATAGGTCTCTGAAACTATCTTCAGTTCTTTTCATTGTTTTTACTTATTCTGCTCTTCAGAAGTTATTTCCACCATTTTATCTTCCGGCTCACTGACTCGTTCTTCTGCTTCAGATACTCTGCTATTGATTCCTTCCAGAGTATTTTTAATTTCAGTAATTGTGTTGTTTGTCTCTGTATGTTTATTCTTTAATTCTAGGTCTTTGTTAATTGATTCTTGCATTTTCTCCATTTTGTTTTCAAGGTTTTTGATAATCTTTATTACCATTATTCTGAATTCTTTTTCAGGTAGTTTGCCTATTTCCCCTTCATTTATTTGGACTCCTGTGTTTCTAATTTGTTCCTTCATTTATGTAGTATGTCTCTGCCTTTTCATTACTTTTTTTCATATTGTGTTTGAGGTCTTCAAGATTGAATTCTTTCTCCTTTTGGTTTCAGCCCTCCTAAGGTTGGTACCGTGGTTTCTATAAGCCTTGTATAGGGTGAGATTTGTGCTGAGTTTTTTGTTTGTTTGTTTTTCCTCTGATGGGCAAGGCTGAATGAGGTGGTAATCCTGCCGGCTAATGATTGGGTTTGTATTTTTGTTTTGTTTGTTGTTTAGGTGAGGCTTCTTGCACAGGGTGCTGCTGGTGGTTGGGTGATGCTGTGTCTTGTATTCAAGTGGTTTCATTTGTGTGAGTTCTCACTATTTAATACTCCCTTAGGTTAGTTCTCTGGTAGTCTAGGATCTTGGAGTCAGTGCTCCCACTCTAAAGGCTGAAGGCTTGATCTCTGGTCAGGAACAAAGATTTCATAAGTGGTTTGTTATCGCATTAAGTGAGATTAAAACAAATGCCCAAAATCAGAAACCAAAGGTGAACCCCAGAAAGATTGCAGTAACAAAATCAGGCAAATAATTAAAATAATGGAATATACACATATACATATACACCCATAAGCAAAGTCAAAACAGTCCAACTAAAATAAAGTACACACAGCAGATTGACCTGGCAAACAAAGGATATCAAAAATTATATTTACCAGTTAAGAACAAAACTAACTAAAGCACAAACTGGAAAACAAAACTAAAGCAAGGTGTCAAGTGGGGAATAAAGCAATGAAAATAAAACTAACAGATATGTTGGGAGGAAAGGAAAGAAAGAAGGAATAGATATGCAAAGTTAAATACATGTAGAGTAAGAAGATTTATATACATTAAAGATTTACTGCAAGGGGAAAAGAACAGTAGGAAAGGGAAACAAAGGAATACATGTAGAAAAAATATAATAGGCTTAAGAAAAAAAAGGAAGAAGAAAGAAAAAAAGGAAAACTCCACAGAACTACAAAAGCTCAATCTAGAGGCAGAGGTTTATAAGAACAATAGAAAGTGTGACTGAATATATACATATACATATAGACCCATAAGCAAAATTAAAACAGTCCAACAAAAATAAAGTACAAAAGACTGACCCGGTGAACAAAGGAAACCAAAAATTGTATCTACCAGTTAAGAACAAAACTAAAGCACAAACTGGAAAACAAAACTAAAGCAAGGTGCCAATTGGGGAATAAAGCAATGAAAATAATACTAATAAATATGTTGAGAGGAAAGGAAAGAAAGAAAAAAAAGAGAAAATAGATATGCAAAGTTAAATAGAGGCAGATAAAGAAGATTTATATACATTAAAGATTAGCTGCAAGGGGAAAAGAACAGTAGGAAAAGTAAACTAAGGAATAAATGTATAAAAAATAATGATAGGTTTAAAAAATTAAAATTAAAAACAGAAAAGAAAAAAGAAAAAGAACTCTGCTGCTGCTGCTAAGTTGCTTCAGTCGTGTCCGACTCTGTGCGACCCCATAGACGGCAGCCCACCAGGCTCCGCCATCCCTGGGATTCTCCAGGCAAGAACACTGGAGTGGGTTGCCATTTCCTTCTCCAATGCATGGAAGTGAAAAGCAAAAGTGAAGTCGCTCAGTCATGTCTGACTCTTAGCGATCCCATGGACTGCAACCCACCAGACTTTTCTGTCCATGGGATTTTCCAGGCAAGAGCACTGGAGTGGGGTGCTGTTGCCTTCTCCAAAAAGAACTCTGCTGCTGCTGCTAAGTCACTTCAGTCGTGTCTGACTCTGTGTGACCCCATGGACGGCAGCCCACCAGGCTCCCCTGTCCCTGGGATTCTCCAGGCAAGAACACTGGAGTGGGTTGCCATTTCCTTCTCCAATGCATGAAAGTGAAAAGAACTCTACAGAACTGCAAAAGCCCAATGTAGAGGCTTATAATAACAATAAAAAAATGTGACTGAGGAAAAAAAAATGTGACTGAGGAAAAACAATGCTCAAAATCTTAATTAGATTTCATAGTCCCAATAAAATTGACAACTACAACAGAGTGGGGAAAAAGGAAAAAAAAAAAAAAAAAATCCAAAAGAATCTACAGGACAAAACAAAACATAAGAATAATATTCATATTATTATATGAATATATATTCATATTCATATTTTATATTCACATTCATATTCAATATAACATTCATATTCAAAACATAAGAATAATAAATTTTTTTTGAGTCACTGCTATCAGAGTTCTTTCCCTTGCTGGGAGTCACAGTCCACCTCATCTCCCTAGAATGCCCTCCAACACTGTGCTGATCTGGACCTGTTGTGGGGCAGATCAGATTCTAATCTGGTCCTACTCCTATGTGTTCTTGCCTCCAACGTTCACAGCTATTAGAACTAGTGCCTTTTCTTTTGTGGGAGCTCTCAATATCCTGTTATATATTCCATAGACACAGAGTCTGCCTAGCTGATCCTGTCGATTTGATCTGCAGCTTGTACAGCTGGTGGGAAGGTTTTGGGTCTTCTTCCTTACCCAACACTGCCCCCTGGGCTTCAATTGTGATTTTATTTCCACCTCTGCATGTGGGTCGTCCACTGGGGTTTGCTCCTGAGGCTGCCCTGGAGGAATTGGGTTTGCCCCTGTGAGGGCCAGGTGTGGAGGTGGTGCAGCTGCTTGGGTCACAGGGGTTCTGGCAGGAGCAGGTACTCAGGGGAGTTGGCGACTAGGGTAACAGGAAATATAGTGCTCTATAAGCGTATGGCAACCAGTGTTGGCCAACACGCTCCAATATTCTTGCCTGGAGAACGCCCCTGACAGAGAAGCCTGGCAGGCCACAGTCTACAGGGCCCCAAAGAGTTGGAAACAACTGAAGCAACCCTGCGTGCATAGATGCAAGACTTTTTTTTTGCCTGTGGCAGCTCTCTCCCAGTGAGAGTTGAGTGTGAAGCTGGCGCAGCTGCTTGGCTTGCGGGGACCCCGGCAGTGCCAAGTGTGCAAGGACACGGACTGCCTCTGCCGCAAGAGTTATGGCCCTATCAGAGCCTTTTCTCGAGCCTCTTGTAGCTGGCAATCAGAAGGCCTCTTTGGCCAGTCTTTCTCCATAGCTCCGCCTGCTCAGGCACTTAGAGGGCTCCCTTTCCTGGGGTCCTTCTCTGTTGTTTGGCGTGTCAGGCACATACAGGGGGCCCCCCTGGCCAGGGTCCTACTCTGTAGATTGGTACATCAGGCACTTAAAGGGCACCCTGGGTGGGGTCCTACACTGTAGTTCAGTGTGTCAGGCGTTTGATGGGCCAGCCTCTCTATTGTTCAGCTGCTGATGCTAGCGTGTGGGGTGAGAGAGGTTATGGTGATGGCTCCACCCTGTATGGAGAAGGCAATGGCACCCCACTCCAGTACTTTTGCCTAGAAAATCCCATGGAAGAAGGAGCATGGTAGGCTGTAGTCCATGGGGTCGCTAAGAGTCAGACATGACTGAGCGACTTCACTTTCACTTTTCACTTTCATGCATTGGAGAGGGAAATGGCAACCCGCTCCAGTGTTCTTGCCTGGAGAATCCCAGGGACGGGGAAGCCTGGTGGGCTCCCGTCTATGGGGTCGCATAGAGTCGGACACGACTGAAGCGACTTAGCAGCAGCAGCCACCCTGTAAGCATGACTCAGCAGTATCACCTTGCTTCCACGGCTGACCCAGCTTTCCTCCACAGGCATTTCCTACCACAATCTCCTCCCTCACATCCCCTCAACCCATATCTCTGCAGTCAACAGCAGCCCTCGCCCAGGGATTGCTCCACAATCCCTAAACTCTAGCTCCCAGCTGCTGTGCCTTCCAGGGGACCTGCATCCCTGTCTGGGGTATGTATGGCTGCTGCAAGGACTATGTGATTCCCATTCCATTTAGGCTGCCGCAGATCAGCTATTTCACTCTCAGCCCTAAATGTTTCTCCTCTGACTCAGATAATTGCCCTGATGTGGGGATCAGACCCCTGCTTCAGTTCCGCCACCCTCCAAGGGCAGGTCCAGTCCTACTAACACTCCTGTTTTTCCCCCTAGTTCCTTCATCCTACCGAGTTTTGTGTGGTTCTATATATTATTTTTCACTGGTCAGGTACTCCTGTCCACTCTCAGCTGGTGTTCTGCATGCACTTCTGCGTCTGAAGGTGTGTTCCTGATGCATCATGGAGAGAGATGTACTGCATATCCACCTACTCCTCCACCATCTTGTTCTCTCCTGTTAACTTTTTCTCACTGTAACTTTTTAAAAATTTTTTTTCACTTTTTTTTTTTTTTTTCTTTTTTTTTTTCACTGTAACTTTTAACTATTTTTCTCTGGAAATAAATTCTTTGAGGTAGGTTGGTGATTAAAGTCTGCCTTTTGTTAAGTCTTTCATCTTAATTTGGCTACAGTTCCATGAGTGTCAGTAGATCATGAACTGAGTCATAAATGGACTTTGAATCAGGCCTAATTCTAGAAAAATATGTTTATATGTTAGACTCATATCCTTTAATAGGATAATTTAAGTTATTGAAGCTGAAACTCCAATACTTTGGCCACCTGATGTGAAGAACTGACTCATTGGAAAAGACCCTGATGCTGGGAAAGATTAAAGGCAGGAGAAGGAGACAACAGAGGATGAGATGGTTGGATGGCATCACCGACTCAATGGACATGAGTTTGAGAAAGCTTCAGGAGTTAGTGATGGACAGGGAAGCCTGGTGTGCTGCAGTCCATGGGGTCACAAAGAGTTGTACACGACTGAGCAACTGAACTGAATGAAGTTATTCCCTGTATGAAAGTGAGTGAAAAGCACTCAGTCATGTCTGACTCTTTATGACCCCATGGACTATACAGTCCATGGAATTCTCCAGTCCAGAATACTGGAATAGGTAAGCCTTCCCCTTCTCCGGGGGATCTTCCCAACCCAGGGTTCAAACCCAGCTCTCCTGCATTGCAGGCAGATTCTTTACTAGCTGAGTCACAAAGGAAGCTCTGTATAGTCAAATCTTTATTTTCCAAACAACATCCCAGAGTAGTTGACTATGCAGAAGTGAAGCTTATTTCCTCAGTGGCCTTGACTGTGGGATCTTAGTTCCCTGACCAGGGATCAAATGCACATCCCCTGCATTGAGAGCTCAGAGTCTTAATCAGTGGATCTCCAGGGAAGTCCCAACTAACCACATTTTTGATGACACCTGCTTCTTAATGCCTTTCTTCTCTTAGTCCTTCCCTGATCATCTGAAGATACAAAACGAATGCTAGGATTTGTGCCCTTAGTACTTGTTAATCTAGGGCTGTTGGAAACCCAAGAAATCAGAACATGTTAATCAAACATGTTCTACTGTTCATTTATTGCCACCCTGATTATTAAAGCTGATAGATTTTGATTGAGGCTTAAATTTTCTTGTAAGTTAGAAAGCAGCTTGTGGCTCCATATTATTAAATGAGGGAATCTGTACACCTTCAACATGATCAAATTATAGATCAGATTCAGTTGTGATCATGGCAGTAACTCCTTGTGTCTCCAATGAGTGCTAAGTTGCTTTGGTCATGTCTGACTCTTTGCAACCCTATGGACCATATCCTGCCAGGCTCCTCTGTCCATGGTATTCTCTTGGCAAGAACACTGGAATGGGTTACCGTTTCCTTCTCCAGGGGATCTTCCCAAGCTAGGGATTAAACCCACACCTCTTATGTCTTCTCCATTGGCAGGTGTGTCCTTTACAACTAGCCCCACCTGGGAAGCCCTGTGTCTCCAATACCCACACTTTTAAAAACTCTGTATTTGTACTGGGGTATAGCTGATTAGGGCTTCCCTGGTGGCTCAGTGGTAAAGAATCTACCTGTCAAGGCAGGAAACATAGTCTTGTCTGGGAAATCCCATGGACAGAGGAGCCTGGTGAGTTACAGTCTATGGGGTCGAAAAAGTGTTGGACTCGACTTAGTGACTAAACAACAACAACATAGCTGATTAACAATGTTGTGAAGTTTCAGGTGAGTAGCAAAGGGACTCAGCTATACATACACATGTACCCATTCTCCCCCAAATGACCCTCCCATCTGGGCTACCATATAACATTATTCTCCATGTGCTATACAGTAGGTCCTTGTTGTCTAATACCTGCTTTTTTGGTGCTTTCCTTCTCTCTTTTTTGTTATTGTCTAAATAGCAGCCCTGGAACACATTTTAGAAATAAAAGTAGTAAAGTTCTTTATGACTTTTCCCTTAGAAGCAATGCTACCACAAAAGTTTTGATTCTTGATTGTTACACAACTTGATAAAAAAAAAAATTACCTTGAAGATCTTTCCCAACAGATTGTAAATAGTTTATAGTAAGCAGGGGAGAGGGGGTTAGAATCTTGATAGTTGACACCAAAATTCTTCTCAGGTTGAGACTATCCCTGAAAGGAAACTAGTTTCATAAGATTCCAAGGTAAAAGGTAAGCCCCTAAGGGCAGGGCTTGCTGAAGGAGGAAAGAAAGTAGATAATGAAACTGTCCTACTAAGAATAAGTAGGAATGAGAAGGAAGGAAGAGAAAGGAGATGACACAGGGAATGTGGGAATATGAAAATGTGGCTGAAGAACTGAGAAAATGAATTTCTCATATTCAATGTAAAGAAATTTCCCTTCATATATTCACCCTCACCCCATTACTGATAATCTAATAAAATCTGTTCTTACGTTAGAACCTTGTAAGAGTGGTTGTTTTTTGATTGCAGAACTAGGGCAAATCTTATTTCTGGATTGGCAGAATATAAGGGAAAGAACAACAGGCAGTAAGAATTCGTGAACTGAATTAATTCAAGGGAGTTTATTGGTCATGTGTTTCACCCATTCTAAGAGGTAGCAGATGCCCTAGGGAGAGATTAGGTTTCCCCAGGACATGGAATTGGGCTTCTAGCAAATTACATTTTTATCTCAAAGAACAGGAAGACTTCAGCTAACATGCAGGTTAAAGTTGTTTATACTGCGTAGCACAAAGCTTTCTGAAGTGGATAAGATCAACTTAAAGGATAACATAGTGTGGTACATTCAGTGGTGACCCCTACCCCAAAAGACATATCTACCTGAAGCTATAAATATAACCTTCTTTGGAAACTGGATCTTCATCAGTTCAGTTCAGTTGCTCAGTCGTGTCTGACTCTTTGCGACCGCATGAATTGCAGCACGCCAGGCCTCCCTGTCCATCACAAACTCCCAGAGTTCACCAAAACTTATGTCCATCAAGTTGGTGATGCCATCCAGCCATCTCATCCTCTGTCATACCCTTCTCCTCCTGCCCCCAATCCCTCCCAGCATCAGAGTCTTTTCCAATCAGTCAACTCTTCGCATGAGGTGGCCAAAGTATTGGAGTTTCAGCTTTAGCATCAGTCCTTCCAATGAACACCCAGGACTGATCTCCTTTAGGATGGACTGGTTGGATCTCCTTGCAGTCCAAGGGACTCTCAAGAGTCTTCTCCAACACCACACTTCAAAAGCATCAATTCTTCAGCATTCAGCTTTCTTCACAGTCCAACTCTCACATCCATACATGACCACTGGAAAAACCATAGCCTTGACTCATAGATGTAATTAATTTAGGGATCTCAAGGTGAAATCAACCTGGATTACATTGCATCCTAAACACAAGGGAACTATCCTCCAAAGAGAAGGGATGGGGAAAGGATACAGAGGAGAAGCCACATGAAGACAGAATCAGAGACTAGAGTGTTGCCACCACAAGCCATGGAGCACCTGGAGCCACCAGAACTAGACAAAGCCAAGGAGCATTCTCACCTGGAGTCTTTGTAGGGATTGCAGCTCTGCCAATGTCGTGATTTTTGCATTTCTTGCCTCCAAGAGAATTAGAGGATACATTTCTGCTGTATTAAGCCACTGAGTGTGAGGTAATTTTTTATGGCAGCCATAAGAAACTAATACTCATAGTAACTCACCAGCTAGATTCAATTTCCTATTGTCCTAGAAAGTTCTCCTCCTCATCAATCTTGCCTAATTTTTGCTGCAAGGAGTCAAGTGTTCAAGGACAGCTTTACTGGCTTCACAGAGCTCAACCATTCCTTGGGAACATTTGTTAGACCCAACTTTTAAAAACTTATTTATTTGTTATTTTATTTTTGGTTGTGCTGGGTCTCTGTTGCTGAGTGTGGGCTGTCTCGAGTTGCAGAGAGTGAAGGCGAAGGCTCCTCTTTGTTGCAATACATGGACTTTTCATCATGGTGGCTTCTCCGTGTTGCAGAGCATGGGCTCTAGGTGCAAGAACTTCAGTATTTGCAGCCTGTGGGCTTAGTAGTTGTGGCACACAAGCTTAGTTGCTCCATAGAATGCTTCCTGGACCAGGGATTGAACCCACGTCCCCAGCATTGACAGGCGGATTCTTATCCACCAGAGAAGTCCATGTTCAGCCATTTTTGTGGGAGAATAAAGAGAATGTTTTAAGTAATGAATCCAGGGATGATGGTGTTGCTGCAGCCTTTGTTGCCCATCTGTTTCCCACAGCAAGTTTGCAGAGGAACATGGCAGAAGCAGTTGTGGGTCTTCTGGCTGCATTTGTCATTGGGGGCTTGTTCTTTGAAAACGATTGGGCAAGGATGTTTATGTGCTGCTGATGACAAGTGTTGGAAGGAATAAAGTGGGTGTCATTCATCAGGCCCTGGAAGTAAAGATTCCTCTTTGAATAGCTCTAAATCAAGTCTTGCTCTCCTTCCCCTCCTTATCTCACAGGAAACAGCTCTGCTAATCAGTTGTGCCTGCATTTCCATGGAAATTTAAATTTTCTCTTAGTAGAAAAGCTGCTTTTATATGGAGACTTGGAAGTAGTCTTTGTTGGTTATAATATTTTTCTATGAAAAACATGAAGACAGCAAAGGCTTTGTCATGTCAAAGAAGCAAACACGTCTCTCCTTATAGTGTGACCATTTACTCTTGGGAGAGTCTATGGCTTTTGAGCAATTTTAAAGAAAATATTGAAGAAAGATAGGGAAAAAAAAAAGACCCATAAAGATAGAAGTTTGAGAAGCAAAGGTAAGGATATATAAAAACAATTTTATAGAAACTACCCTCCAGTCAATGGGAAATTGAAATATCTGTAATACAGACTGTCATTTCTGGGGCTTTCCTGGGGGGTGGTGCCTCGATGGTTAAGAATCCGCCTGCAATGCAGGAGACCCAGGTTCGATCCCTGTGTCAGGAAGATCCTCTGGAGAAGGCAATGGCAACCTACTCCAGTATTCTTGCCTGGAGAATGCCATGGACAGAGGAACCTGGCGGGCTACAATCCATGAGGTCGCAAAGAGTCAGAGACAGCTGAGGGACTAGCACTTCCACTTTCTTTCCAGTGGCTAAGGCTCTGGGCTCTCAATGCAGGGGGTCTTGGGTTTGATCCCTGATTGAGGAGCTAGATCCCACATCCCCAACTAAGGACTCACATGCTGCAACTGGAAAACAACCAAAACAAAACACAGACTGTCATTTCTTTGATAACTGAGATAGCAGTATCTTCTATAGCTTCTAAATCCTTTTTGATTCCACAGCCCCTAGTATTATGAGGCACTTGAATGAATGAGTGGATGAATGAATGAATGAGATTGAATTAAGGACACAAGCTAAATTTATATACCCTGTTGCTCTTTGGGCTCCTGAGAGACTTTTTTTTTTTTTGCTTATTTCTGGATTCCTGGCAAATTTCCATATGAGGGAAATTGCCCGCAAGGAAAAACATTTGTTTCTCTGACACCTACTTCAAGAGAAGGAGCCGACCCGCTCTGAGGTGAGGCAAACTCCAGGAGCCAGAACTTTGCTGAAACAGAGGGTCAGAGTACACTTAGCTATTTCCCTTCTCTGCCTCTTTGAACTTTAGCTACCAGCTTGTTGCTTTTTTTTTCAAAACAGGATTTTATACTTACATTTGTCCAGGAATTATCCAGGAAACTGCTAATTTTATTTGTCCCTTTGGCCTGTTATTTCTGGTTAAATCTATAAAGGCAAATTATTAGGGCTGTAACTCTAATCCCACCAATTTTCTCAGGCCTCATGGTAAATAGTATTAAAGTCCTGCTTAAGCAACTCCTAAATAATCAGGAGACTCCATCAATCTAAAGTGTTTTTACTGCACTCTGCTGTTTGCGGGGAGCTGGGGTCAGGTAACAGAGTCAATTAAACAACTTCATCACAAGGAGTTACATAGAAAAAAAGCCTTCTAGGATACTCCTTCTATATTGTCTTCATTTTTACATGATAAAACCATATTCAAAATCATTGAGAATTAGGATTAGAAAAAGCCTTAGAAAGTGTCATCTAGTTCAACCATCTTTCTTTTAAACTTTTTATTTTATATTGGAATATAGCAGATTAACAATGTTGTAATAGTTTCAGGTAGACAGTAAAGGGACTTGACCACATATACGTATGTATCCATTCTTCCCCAAGCTCCCCTTCCATCCAGACTTAACCATTTTTTTTTAATAAATGAGGAAACAGGGAGCCAGGATGTCAATCGCAACGTCTAAAATCAGAAGCTTATCAGTGGTCAAGATGGACCTAGAACACAGGCCTCAGTAACCCAAGGTGACTACTGGATCTGGTATAATGGCTTAGAGTAATTTCTAGACCATCATTTGTCAAATAAAAGTTCCATTATCTTCATTATATTTAGTAAAGAAGAAAAATTAATCAATTTTTGAAAGGATATTGAAAACAGAGCATTTTCTGCTCAATTGAGTTAAAAGGGAGCTATCAATTACAACATCTTAAGGCTGCTATATCTTGGCTCTAAAATCACTTCTGTATGTTTCTTACTTTTTTTGTTTTTAGTAGAGGCTGTACAGTTAAGAATCACATTTTATGTGTGATATACATTTCTAAAGACTTTAGATAATTCAGGACTAATATTCCCATGGACAAAATATTGAAACGCCACATTTTGGGTGAGGATTAATCTTGGTACTCTTACTCTGATACTCTGATTGCCATGTTGTCTTCCCTTTTCTACTCTTTTTCATTATCCTTGTCCTGTTGACACACTCTCTTACCAATTATGTTACCTGGACAAGTAACATGACCTGTTTGTGCCTCCGTTTGTACATCTGCAAAGGTAATGATACAACACACCCCGAAGTGTTGCTGGGATGATTAAATGAGATCATTTCTTATGTATCATACAGGATCAGGTTTGGCTTCCTATTTGATATGACACAAAAATAGTGATGACTCAAGCAAGATAGAAATGTATTTCTCATTTAGGTAAAAAAAAGAAAAGAAAAAAAAGAATGTTGAAGGCATATATCCAGGGCAGACATGGTAGCCTCAGTGGCATTTTTGTTTCTCTGATTCTGTCCCTATTTGAGCAGAATCTGGCTCTTCCCCTCTCTGTGGCTCTTCCTGTCCTCTGATGGTCACATCCTCCTGGGCCCTCCAGCATTTCTGTGCCACTTGGGTGGCCCAGTGTCCCCAGCCATGCTTTCTTTCACCTGGGGACTTTCTTCCCACAGTCAACTTTGAATTGTCTATTTGGAAAGAAGGATAATTCAGTTTACACTTAGATATGGAAGGTTGACAGACTTATTGGGTTTGTGTTTTTACTCCTCAGTTCACAAGAATGTTGCTTTAAAAGTGAGATTTGGGAATTGATAGTGAGTGTGTTTGGGGAAGAGAGGATCTTTCGGATATAAAGGCTGCCTACAATGATGGTCAAACTGCTCAGTAATGTTTACTTGAGCATTTTTACAAGTGATCTCTTGTTTTAGAGATTTAACATCAAATATTTGGAAATTCTGAGGCTAAAATAAGGGACACTGAAAATGAGATCCAGGGGGCTTTTAAAATCTTTTCTACAATCTACATGGTAACGTGCATGCTTAGAGGATGTTGTTTCCATTTTTATCTAGAAAATGCGAGGTCTTGGAAACTTTCTTAGGCTCTAAGCTGTATCAATTGTAGGGCTCACTTCTTTTGTTTTCCATCTCTTAATGGTCATTGTTTTTTTTTTTTTTTGCCTGATATTCAGTATCTTGAAAAACATTTCACATGTTTTAGGTGTTTTGAGCAGAAGAATGAATATGGTCTCTGTTATTCCATCTTGACTAGAGATCAAAGTACCATAAAGTTAAATTTTTACATTAAAGAAAATCTCCTAAATAAAGTAAAATGGTGCCAATGATCATTTAACTTTGAGATCCAGACATAATGAAAAATTTGAAAAAGTGATCAAAAAAGAAATATTAGAGAAAAATGAGGAACTCTATAAGCACACTGGTTCTCACTATACTACAAAACTTCATTGAAGAATACTTTAAGAACAATCCTCTATTATTTTGAATTGAGGACACTGTTAAGTTGAATTGCGGGTTAAATGGGTTGAATTGTCTCCTCAAAAGATATTTTGAACTCCTAACCGTCATTGCCTCAGAATGAGACATTCTTAGAAAATCGCATCCTTGTAGATAGAGTGGACTGCTAATTCAGTATGACTGGTGTCCTTACAAGAAGACAGAGGGATACAGAGGGATCCCTGGCAGTCTAGTGGTTAGGAATCCGAGATTCTACTGCAGGGGGCATGGGTTCAGGTTCAATTCCTGGTCAGGGAACTAAGATCCCACATGCCATAAAATGTGGCCAAAAAAGAAGAAGAAGAAGAAGAATATCATCTGAAAACACAGAGACACTTGAGGGAAGAATTACATAATGTGATGGCAAAGGCAGAAACTGGAGTGACACAGCCACAAATAAGGGATTGATGGCCACCACCAGGAGCTAGGATGAAGCAAGTAAGAAATCTTCCTGGAGACTCAGAGAGCATGGTCTTATCAGCACTTTAATTCTAGACATTTAGCCCCTAGAACAGTGATACAATAAATTTGTGCTGTTTTAAGCCACCTAGTCTGTGGTACTTTTGGAATAGAAAATGGCAACCCACCCCAGAATTTTTGCCTGGAAAATTCCATGGACAGAGGAGCTGGGCAGGTTACAGTCCATGGGGTCACAAAGAATCGGACACAACTGAGTGGCTGAACACACACACACCATGGTACTTTGCTATGGCAGCCCTGGAAATCTAACATAGGAACTATGAATTGTTTTTAAATTATTGAAATGATTGCTATAGTTTGCTAACCATTTTTAAATTTTTGAAGATGAAGGATAACAGTACATTCTAGACATAAGGTTTCTTCTAGAAAACATGTGACTCAAAATATTCTTCCAAACTATATATATTTTTGGTATATAAAAGATTAGTGATATTATTAAAAGTGTCAGTTGAAGTGAATGTAAATTTAATACCACAAATGGTGTGGTGACATAAGGAGCAAGTTAGTAGCTGACAGTTGTGAAAAATTGTTTATCTTGCCCTATTAAAGTTTGACTATAAAAAACATGAACATTAAGTATTTTGAATAAAGTTTCAGCTTTATTTTTGCATCCTTAAGGTCCATTCCTAAGGTTTCTAAGGCCCATTTCGATGATCTGCTGGATCATTGAAACAGCAAGAGAGTTCCGGAAAAACATCTATTTCTGCTTTATTGACTATGCCAAAGCCTTTGACTGTGTGGATCACAATAAACTCTGGAAAATTCTGAAAGAGATGGGAATACCAGACCACCTGACCTGCCTCTTGAGAAGTCTGTATGCAGGTCAGGAAGCAATACTTAGACCTGGACATGGAACAACAGTTCCAAATAGGAAAAGGGGTACATCAAGGCTGTATATTGTCACCCTGATTGTTTAACTTATATTCAGAGTACATCATGAGAAACGCTAGGCTAGATTGAGCACAAGCTGGAATCAAGATTTCTGGGAGAAATATCAATAACCTCAGATATGAAGATGACACCACTCTTATGGCAGAAAGTGAAGAAGAATTTAAGAGTCTCTTAATGAAAGTGAAAGAGGAAAGTGAAAAAGTTGGCTTAAAACTCAACATACAGAAAACTAAGATCATAGCATCTGGTCCCATCACTTCATGGCAAATAGATAGGGGAATAGTGGAAACAGTGAGAGACTTTAATTTGGGGGGCTCTAAAATCACTGTAGATGGTAACTGCAGCCATGAAATTAAAAGAGGCTTGCTCCTTGGAAGGAAAGTTATGACCAACCTTGATAGCATATTCAAAAGCAGAGACATTACTTTGCCATCAAAGGTCCACCTAGTCAAAGCTATGGTTTTTCCAGTAGTCATGTATGGATGTGAGAGTTGGACTATAAAGAAAGCTGAGTGCTGAAGAATTGATGCTTTTAAACTGTGGTGTTGGAGAAGACTCTTGAGAGTCCCTTGGAGGAACTGCAAGGAGATCCAACCAGTCAATTCTAAAGGAAATCAGTCCTGAATATTCATTGGAAGGACTGATATTGAAGCTGAAACTCCAATACTTTGGCCACCTGATGCGAAGAGCTGACTCATTGGAAAAGACACTGATGCTGGGAAAGATTGAAGATGGGAGGAGAAGGGGACGACAGAGGATGAGATGGTTGGATGGCATCACCAACTCGATGGACATGAGTTTGAGTAAATTCCAGGAGATGGTGATAGACAGGGAGGCCTGGCATGCTGCAGTCCATGGGGTCGCAAAGAGTCGGACACGACTGAGTGAACTAAACTAAACTAAGGTCCATTCAGTGATAATGATTTTTAGCCTTGGTTGGATATGAGTTTTCATTCTTGGCCCTTTATAAAATTTTGGACCAAATATATATTCAGAGTACCTCTACCTTGAAAGTTATCTGCTAATTCTGTTTGGAATCTTTTTGGATCCTCCTTCTGGGAAACATCATCAGTGCCTCTTCCTCACTGAATTCTGGTTGTGCAGTGAGGAATAGAGACAAGCCATCAGGAGGTGGAGATGGAGAGAACTGAGGTAGATATTCCTTTAGTTCCTTTCCTGTAGACTTGAGCTCACTGATGATTGACCAGTTGTCACTGCTCCTCTCCAGGTGACCTCCACATCATGACTCTCTAATTCCAAGGTTTGGAAATCCAGGATCTGGAAACATATCCCTTTTCTGGTCCCTTCCAGATGGGAGTGGTAACAACTCCACTGTTACTAGTTCTATTGCTAAGTTGCTTCAGTCATGTCCATCTCTTTGAGGCCCCATGGACTATAGCCTGCTAGGCTTCTCTGTCCATGGGATTCTCCAGGAAAGAATACTGGAGTGGGTTGCCATGCCCTCCAACAGGGGACCTAGGGGGACTGCCCTATTCCTTGTAGTTTCCCTATATATCTTTTTTTTTTTTTTAAACAGTCCCCTCCTGGGGGACTTCCCTGGTGATCCAGTGGTTAAGAATATACCTTCCAATGCAGGGACGCAGGTTCTACATGCCATGGAGCAAATAAACCTGTGGACCACAACTAGAGAAAGAAGATCCTGTATGCTGCCACTAAGATCAACAACAACAAACAAAAAAAACACCCCCCCACCCCAAGATTATCTTGATTTGATTTTTGCCTTCAATTTCCTGCTTGGATTCTGTGACACAGACTAGTGTTGCCAAATGACATAATCCTATACAACCAAAGACTCTCGATGAGATGTAGCTCTTCAACCACCCAGAATCAGAAACTGTGTGAAGCACCACAGACTACTCAGGGAAAAACTATTTAAAAAATTCTACTCCTTATTTTCAAGTTACTCTTAATGTTTTTCTAATAAAGAAAAAAAGCCAAATTATGCAGAGAATTTGTTTCATTTTTCAATCCCCTCCCTGCCCCCTCACACCCACCCCTCCCATAAGACATTCACCTTCTGTCATTACACATATGGGCCTGTATTCTTAACACTCAGCAGAGCCTCATCCTTTCACAAAGAGTTGCAAATGGCTTTCTTGCTTCTGATATTAAAAACCCTGAGTGTGAATTCAGGTTGCCACCTGACCGTACTCTGTAATTCCTTGTATTTTTAGTAATGTGCCCATACCTCACTCAGTCTGCCTGCATTTTAGCACTCTGTATTCAAAGCTGTCATCAGAAGGCTGCACCCTATTTAAACCTACTGTGGTTGTTTTCTTTTAAAATCTCTCATTAATATCTATTTCTTAATGTGAAATGTACTGTTAACATGTGGGGGTTATTTTGATATGACTCCCAAAGCCATAAGCAACTCTTTTCCTGGGAAAACTTCCCAGATTTAAAAAAAAAAAATCAATGTATTTTATTTCATCTCTATGGCACTCTCTAGAACATGGTGCTTATTTGTCTTAATATAAGATCATTATTTCCTCCCTCACCCCCTGATGGAGTGAAGTGATTTGAAATGAAGCAGAAGAGACTTTCTTAGGAAAAAGCTATCATTGAGAATTTCCCTTAGTGATGCTGCAAGGTCAGAGAATGCTAGAGCTTTTAGGGCCTCAGCAGTAATCTAATTTTAGGAGCTCCATTCATACATGAAGAAATCAAATGAGGCCAGAGTACTGAGTGAAGGACACACTCCCGGTTATTAGAGGAATGAAAACTAGAAACAAGTTCTTAAATTTCTTGGTCTAGTGTTTTTTGTGCTATACCTTACTTTCTTTTAAAGAAAATCATCATACAGTCAGCTCTCATTCATTTGCAATGGTTATGTTCTATCAAGTCACTGCAAAGACGAATAGCAGCTACTGAACCACTGCTCCTAGGCTAAAAACAGGATTAAGGTCCTGCAAGTCTCTGGTCACAATATTTTTGTCAATGGTCAACGCTTAGCCTTGTTGTATGTGTATTCCTGTTTGAAGACATTCTATGTGATATACGTTGTGGGTTCATCAACAATGAACTCATGGCCAATAGCACTATAACTTGTGCCTGGATGAAGCTTATCTAGAAGCCATACTGTCTCTTGTAAGATATATCATGGCTTTCTTTCTCTTGAGAACATTAGACAGCATTTCTGCACTACACTTGAGGGATATTTTAAACAGTGAAATCACCTAAAAGAAAAAAAAACCCCACGAAAATGTGGAAAACGTGGCACTAAATAGACCGTGAAAAAAGACAGTTGTTTACAGTTTCAGACCTGAAACCAGAGGAGATTGCTGCCTGTTCATCTCAGCTGGGAATGTGCACGTGGAGCAAATCAAAGTTTTTACCAGCCTGCAGATGTCTGCAAATGATCGCGAAAGGGCCATAAGTACTGATTTGGGGTGGGGGTGGGGGGTTGAATAAATTTTAATGACTAGATGAATTTGAACATATGAAATCCTCAAATAATGAGAATCTACTATATATGGAAAAGGTGATTAGCAAATCAATGGATGAGGGAGTTCCCTGGTGGGCCAGTGGTTAGGACTCAGCGCTTTCACTGCTGTGGCCCTGGATTCAATCTCTGGTCAGGAACCAAGATCCCACAAGACATACAGTGCAGCCAAAAAAAAAAAAAAAGAGGGGCAGGAAACAGCAAATCTATGAATGGGACAAATTAGGGTTAAAAAAGAAGTATTGTGACAACATTGGAACCTTTTATTATAGAAATAAGTAACATTTTTCTGTAAAGGACACCTGTCTTTAAAAAAAGGCTTTGTCTTCCTGTCCTTTTTTTCCTCCAGGTATCTTCTCTGCTCCTCATCATGACAACTGTCTGTTTCCTTTATCATTGCCCTGAAAATGTTCTTGCCAGATTACCAGCTCTGCATCTTGCCTAAGCCAGTGTTCAGATCTCCTCCTTCATTTTATTTAATCTCTGACACCATCTGATCACTCCAGCCCCCTTGAAAGGTCTTCTCGCTTAGCTTCCAGTGCAGCGTGTTCTCTTGATGTTCTCCTCCTTCATGAGCCAGACTTCTCATTTTCTTTGATGAATAGCCCTCTTCCCACTCATCTAAGTTTCAAAACGCTCAGGACTTAACCTTTTGCTCTATTCTCCATATTACTTTCTAGTCGAGCAGGTACAGGGCTTCCTTGGTGGCTCTGTTGGTAAAGAATCCACCAGCACTGCAGAAGACCTGGGTTCAATCCCTGGGTTGGGAAGATCCCCTGGAGGAGGGCATGGCAACCCACTCCATTATTCTTGCCTGGAGAATCCCTATGGACAGAGGAGCCTGGCAGGGTGGAGTCCATGGGGTTGCAAAGAGTTGGACACGACTGAGCAACTAAGCACAGAGCAGGTACAAATAATGTATATTTAAAATTGTTTTCATCCTGCGGCAAGTGGGGGCGGCAACCATTGGCTGAGCACAGCCTGCAGTTACCACCCAGCTGCCTTGAGGGCTTCAAGAAGTACTATCTCCACACAGCATAACCAAGTCTGGAGAAACACCTATACTGCATGACTCCCAGATGGATAGCTTGACTAAAGTTTTCTCAGTGCCAGAGTCAGACTCAAATATTCAACTTCCTAAAAAATTCTGTACCTAGTCATGATGGAGTAACATGAATTTACCTTCCATTTTATACAACAAGGATACTGGATAAAAGACTTGAAGTAGAAAGTCTTCATACTTGGGGCAACAGGAAGGACACTTCTGTGATCCTCAAGAAAAGGGAAATCATTTCAATCAGCACTACAATCACCACATCTTTTCAGTGGGAGGAACAAGGAGGGGATCCCAAGGAGAGTGTGGCAGCTTTGGTTTCTCTGAGTCTTGGAGACAGATTACTGCTCAGGGTATTGGACCTAGAAGTCATAAAGCAGCATTCCGAGGAGAACTACACACACAACAAAAGAGGTCCAGAAATATACATAGAGATCCCACTGAATTTTTACTAAGTACTAACACATGTCTGTATAATATTAAACTTCAAGAGGTTGACCAAAGAGGAAACAGGAAACTGAATGGTTTCCAAACTCACAGAAGTCTTCTGAGTATTGTTCAAGCTTTCACCAGCCAGAGTGGAGAACCTCTGTTGAATATATCATGAATTCAGATGATAACCAGAACAGTTATGCCTTCATAGGGAGGCTAACTTTGTTCTGGAATAAAGGCTACATAGACATACCCAACAAAGGCTGATAACTAGCCTTGAAAGGATTGATCTCATCCATAAGTAACTTAACTGCCTACTAAAAACCCAGTTTTTAAAAAAAGATAGACAATAAAATCCAGACACTCAACATTATAAAATCCACAAAGTCCAGCACCCAATAAAAATTTTCTACACATTCCAAGAAACAGGAAAATGTG
Organism: Bos mutus; assembly: GCF_027580195.1. Classification (NCBI taxonomy): domain Eukaryota; kingdom Metazoa; phylum Chordata; class Mammalia; order Artiodactyla; family Bovidae; genus Bos; species Bos mutus. The sequence continues at coordinate 47,586,078 of NC_091618.1, forward strand.
AGCCATACTAAGATAAACAGCTTCAATAGAAATAGGCCTAGAAATGAGAGCAGTGATGGTATTAGCGGACATGCACGTTAAAATAACGAATCTAAAAATGCACATAGTGAGAAATCAGTAACATGAAAAGAACCATGTGGAATTTCTAGTGTGGAAAATCACAATATCTGAAATGAAAAATTCTCTGGAGAGGGTTAACATCAGAGTAGACATTGGAAAAGAAAAGAGTAGTGAGCCTGAAGATAAAGCAGTAGACCTATCCAAATTGAAATAGGGGAAAAAAGACCAAAAAAGTCTCCCAGGATATCTTTGATTTGTGGACAATATTAAATAGTCTAATATACATGAAAGTAGAGAAACAGAAAAAAAATTTGAAGAACCAATGACCAAACATTATCAAAATTTGACAAAAACTATAAATCCGCAGACCCAAGATAATCAACAAACCCCAAGCAGGACAAACACAATGAAAAACACATCAAGACACATCATAAGCAAACTTCTACAGACCAAAAATAAAAATTGGAAAGCATCAAGGAGAAAGATGCATAGTATATAGAGAGACAAACGTAAAAGTGACTGTATCACAGATTTATTTTCACAAGTTCTCTAAGCCAAAAGATGATGGGAGGGTATGGTAAAGTGCTGGAAGAAACTGTCAACCCAATTCTATCCTTACTTTGGAATTTTTTTTTTTTTTAATGAAATAGAAATAAAGACTTTCAGTCAAACAAAGGCTGAGATGATTTGTTGCCAGAAGAACTGCTCTACAAGATATGTTAAAGTAAAAAGAACTTTACAAAATGAGCAAAAAACATAAATAAAAGAGAAAATATAAATTTTTTCAGGCAAGAGCTTAATATGGTCTTAATCTATATCATAACAGTGGGCACAGAAAGTGAATCCATAGCTAAGTTGTCATGATACAATGTAAAACTTCTGTAACAGAAGGCAAATGATGGCATACTTGTAAAAGTATTCTAGAATACTGATGCTTTTTGAAAAAAAAAAAACATCAAATTATTGATATTGGGAATGAAAGAAGGAGCATCACTAAAGACCTGACAAACATTAGGAAAATAATAAGGAAATATTAAACCCAACTTTGTGCCAATAAATCCAATGACTCATGAAAAAGACAAATTCTTTGAAAGACATAAATTTACAAAAACCTAAGGAAAAATAGAAAATATAAATAGTCCTATTTCTATGAAAAAAATGAATTCACAATTTAAAACTTTGTATCAGTGAATTTGTCAGGCCCAGTTGGCTTCGCTTTGAATTTTATGAAACATTCAAAAGAAATTACCAGTACCATAAACATCCTTCCAGAAAATTGAGGAAGTTGGAGGACATTCCAACTTGTTGCTCCATGGTCGAGTGTTTTGTCTTTACCTGGACCTAGTAACATGCTAGAAGAACTTGACCACAGCATCAGATAACCATGTGTTCACCATCATCTGGGTTTTTTTGAATGAACCAAGATATCATCTGTCATTCCTAGCAGTAGCCTGTACTAAGATGGAAATGTTACCTCTAGGATAAACCGCCAATATTACCAGAGGGCATGAATAAACTCAGCATGAGCAGGTAGCTCAGATCCCCATGTCACCCAGCTCAGAGTTCTCCTTTCTTAAGCTTGCAAGAAAAGCCATATGGTGGTGTCCCATAAAGTCAACTGAAGAAGTTTGGTTTTGGTTAGGTTTACAGATGGATCAGCTTAATATGTGGGAACAAGTTAAAAATGGATGGAAACTGCATTGTAGACACATCCAAGGCTGGCCTTGAACGTCAGTTAAAAAGACAAAACATTCTCAATGGACAGAACTGTGAGTAGTTCAAATGGTCATCCATTTTTTGGAAAGAGTCATGGCCCAAGGTGAGAATATATTAGTATCCTAGGACAGTAGTCAATGGCTTTGTCATCTTGTCAGACACCTGGAAAGGAAAAAACTGGAAAATATGAGATTTAGGATGAAAGCATGTGGATAAACTTATGAGAGTTGACAGGAAATATGAAGATTTTTATATCACACATTAACAAAAAGCCTCAATCAGCAAATAAAATGGATTGGCCAGTTAACATGAAAATTTTCAATATTGGCATACCCTGACCTGGCATGCTTAGACTATTAACAGGATGCCAGGGTGGCAGAGATGAAGACTATCAATGACCTTACCAGCCTGAACTTCTACTTCCAAGGCAAATCTAATTACCCCTACCTCTGAACATCCAACCTCACTTACCCACTGGGATTTGCTTTTCCATCTCTGCATCCCTGCAGAACACTGGGTCTGCAGTGTTCTGCTACTCAGAGAGGGTATAAAAGGTACTCTCAATTTCATGTGTTCAGGGAATAATCACTCTCTCAGCAGGGATAACTGACTCCAATCAGCAGGAATTAGGGCTGCCATTATACAATTGGGACAGATAGGAAAACATGTGGAACTCAGGTGATCCATTTGGGCATCACCCTGGTACTCGTTTGCCCTGATGTAATTGTGAATTCACATGTGCAGCAATCCCTGGGAAGGGCCTTATTATCAGGAGCTCAGACCCCTCAAGTATAACTAAGACTCTTGTCTCTCCTTTCACAGGAGTCAGACGTGCAGCAGACATGAAGTCTCTTCTGAACACTTCCTCCCCTTTATCCTTCATAGGAATTTCCTCTGAAAAATCCCTTGCACAAATAATCCCATTTTGGCATCTGCTTCTTTGAAGAGTCAAACTGACACTGAAGGGAATGCGATCAACTTCATAAACGGCATCTACACAGTATCTACAATATCACACTAGATGCTATCCCTTTAAGGAAGGGATCCAGGCAAGTACATTCACAGTGCTCCAATTCAACATTGTATTGGAGGTTCTAGCCAGAGCAGTAAGGCAAGAAAAAAGTAGAAGACGTACCTATTAGACTGAACAGAAGAAAGATGCTTTTATTCACAGATCCTCAGTTGCATAATTATGTCCGACTCTTTGCATCCCCATGGACTGCAGCCCACCAGGCTCCTCTGTCTATGTAATTTTCCAGGGAAGAATACTGGAGTGGGTTACCTTTTCTTCCTTCAGGGGATCTTCCCAACGCAGAGATTGAACCTGTGTCTCCTGCATTCACAGGCGGATTCTTTACCACTGAGCACCTGGGAAGCTCAGGTACATGATTATCAATGTATAAAAACCAAAGGGTCTTTGAAAAACTTATTAAAACCATTAAGTGAATTTAGCATGGTAGCAGGATACAAGGTCAGTGTATGAAACTATAATTCTAAATTACAGAACTAAGTGATAGGAAATTGAAATTAAATAATACAATTTTAATAGCATCAAAACCCATGAAATTAAAAAAAAACATATATTTAGAAACCACGTAGAAAAATTCTTAATTGTCGCTCACTTCCCCCAGTACTATCTCAGTCCATAGTATGTACATTCATTCCGTCTGCTGCCCAGTCCAAAGCCCTAGGATCTATTCTTTACTTTTCTCTTCGTCACCTCAGTTCAGTTCAGTACCTCAGTCATGTTGGACTCTTTGCGACCCCATGGACTGCAGCACACCAGGCTTCCCTGTCCATCACCAACTCCCGGAGCTTACTTAAACCCATGTCCATCAAGTCCGTGATGCCTTCCAACCATCTCATCCCCCTTCTCCTCCCACCTTCAGTCTTTCCCAGCATCAGGGTCTTTTCCAATGAGTCAGTTCTTTGCATCAGGTGGCCAAAGTATTGGAGTTTCAGCTTCAGCATCAGTTCTTCCAATGAATATTCAGGACTGATTCCCTTTAGAATTGACTGGTTGGATCGTCACATCCAGTCCATCATCAATCCTGGTGATATTTGAAAAATATACTTAGAATCCTGCTCCTTTTACCACCTTCCTTGGAGCAATCCATCACTGTCTCCTTTTCCTGAGCTCCTAACTGGCCTCTGTGCTCCCATTTGTTGTTCTTTCTATGGCTATGACCTTGTAGGCACACATTTATCTGAGCAGAGCGTCCTAGCTGAACCGTCCTGACTCCTGGGTGAAGGCCCCCATGGAGCCTCGCCTCTCCGACTTGCCAGGACATGGTCAGGAACAGTGGAAGAAGACGTAGTAATTTTCATCAGCAGGATTGTTTTATCTTTGTTTTATGGTGTTTTTTGCTTGCATTTCTGTGGCTAGGGATGGTGATTAGGGTGGTTTACAAGATTCTTAGCTCAAGAGCTCCCTCTGTTGTAAGTGTAGCATCCGGTGGATTTTTTAAAAACTGTGTGTGAGTATGTGTGTGTGTGTGTGTGTGAGAGAGAGAGAGAGAGAGAGAGTGTTCAGGGGGTTGATGGGAGGAAGTTGTTCTTTGATAGTTTAAAAATATTCTCTTCTCTTAAAAAACATAAAATAAAATATTCTCTTCTCTTGAAGGAATCCTAACTCCTACTCTTGCTTTTCCCCCTTCACTGTGCAGTTTTCTCAAGGCGCTTCTCCCTTCTTGTTAAAGCCACCCCTCCTTTGCCTGGAAAGGTTGCCTTTCCAAAGATGCCACTCTGAGTCCTGCACATACTTTAAGTCTCTTCCCTGATCTTGCCCTGATCCATAAAGATGCCTTCCTGGCATTTTTGCATGTAGGGTGGGCTTTCCCGACCTGTGATTTTAGATCAGTCTATGACATTTCCCTTGTAGCTCAGTCAGTAAAGAATCTGCCTGCAATGCAGGAGACCTGGCTTTGATTCCTGGGTCAGGAAGATCCCAGGGAGAAGGGAATGGCACCCACTCCAGTATTCTTGCCTGGAGAATCCCAGGGACAGAGGAGCCTGGCGGGCTACAGTCCATGGGGTCACAAGACTAAACCACCACCACCATGGCCTTTCTCCGCTTCTCCGGTCTTCCCCAGACTGCCCTTCTGTCCATGGAGGCTTGGGCAGCAGGAGCGGAGGGCAGCTTTCTGGGATTTAATCTGTACTTTCTTACCTCTGGTCATCTTAAATTCAATTGTTCAGTCTTTTATTCACACTAAGGGCATGCTTTTATGTAGTTTTCTCTGTTGTTACTATTCTTTTTTTTTTTTTTTTTGAGGGATGTGTTGGCAGATATGAACTGACATAGCTACAATTAGCTCAGTTATAGAATTTCTTAGTTCCCCTCCTTTCAAAATTTGGGCAAATTGTGAATAAAAAGTTCTTTCCAGGAAGAATGATATTCTGCTGGAAATAAGAGTCAATTGATCTCTGAGAGGCCAAATCAGAAAAAGAGTCCTGTGATATCAGGACTGATTGAGGATCATTTCAGAATCCATGCTGATAGTGATCAGCTAATATCCATTTACCAAAAATTGAGAAAAACATTTGGGAAAATATTTATTGAGTATACTTAAGATTTCCATTCTGGTATTTTTTTTTATTTGGGGGAGCTGGTTTAAAATAGAATTCCCTTATTCTAATAAAGACAGCAAGAGTTGTTCAGGGAAGAGAGAATCTGCAAAGGTTTCCTTTTGCTTACTCATATTGCCATTTACAAAGATTATTATGAGATATTTTAAACTATTTTTTTTGCAGAATCATCAAAATCTTATGTGTATTTTACAATTCCAGCATATCTTAGTTTGGGCTAACCATATTCCAAGTGCTTAATAACCACATGGGTTAAGTTATGGGTGATTTAAGAGTGTAATCAAAAGTTATTAATGGTGTTTAAAATATATAAAACTAAAATATAAGCTCACTTATAAAAACATGTGTGGTAGATTGGATCATTGTTCCAATTTGTCATGCTTTCCTTGTATTAGAATTACACACCAAGGGCCCTTGCCCTGTAATTTTGAAGTTCCTCCCACTGAAATGAAATATACTTCCCTTCCCCACTGATGTTGGGCTCAATAACTTGGCTTGCTTTGGCCAATGGAATATGGGTGGAAATGTTAGCGTGTGCATTCTGGCCCAATGCTTTAAGCCTCTTCCTTTGATATGAAAAGAACATTTCCTGGGTAGTTGCTGATCCAAGGAAGATAAAAGACATGTGGAACTTATAGCTGACCTATATCCTAGATTCTGGAATCCAAAGATCAGATCCCAGAGCCTTAAGTCCACACGAGCCAGGCCAAGGGGCAGTCAACCTGTAGACTTGAGAGTGGGAAATACCTGCTTGTTGTTTTAAGCCATTGGATTTTTGGAGTGGTTTATTGTACAGCATTATTGAAGCAGTAGCCGACTAATACATTACCTAAAATAGAAGCAGGAAGGAAAACACTGACCATCTGCCAGGGAAAAGTCCTAAAATGTCCACTTAATACTGGTTTGTGTATACAAGGTTGGGTACCCCAAGAGTTGGGGCTGATAACTGGAGCATCTGGTTATCAGTTTATCTCAAATATCCATACTTACAGCAAAAATTAGGAATAAAAAACCCAGGAAATCAAAAGGTAAGATGAGATCATATAACATTCTCTACACATCCTAAATCAATATTCTAATCCCTAAATCAAGCTGATTAGTGTCATTAAAAGTTGATCCCAAAGAAATCTGTCCAGTGGTTAACAGACGTATCTACCTGATGGTTCTCTAAGTGTGTTTTAATATAGCCACAATAACAAGAGTTTAAATTTGTAGATGTCTGCACATTACTAAGTACTCCCATTCCATTACCTTACTTCTGTTCAACATCCCTTCAAGATAATCATAAAATGTTACCCTCATTTTACAGATGTGTAGACTGAGGTTTAGTAAGTTATGTTGCTTGCTTAAGGTCACATGGCTAATAAATAATGAAACCAAGTTAGATACTATCTCCTTCAAACCAGACTTACTGTGTTTTTATTATCTATTATTATCTGTGTAGACATTTTTTAAATTATAGATTTCTTAAAGAGATCACTAAGTCTTCTCACAACACTTTCCCAAGGGTCTGTCTGTTACTTAATGTACTTATCATAGTGCAGATGCTCAAACTGTAGGAAAAACATTGGTTATGGAGTAAGAAGTCTATGCTGATGCTCCACTAGCCATTTCCAAGTAGTTTAATGTCTCTACACACCTAATGTGCCTTAGTTTGTTTTGTTTTCTATATCATATGGATTCACAAGTTGGCAAGTATTAATTTGATTATAGCAAGGCTTTTCCAAAGAGGTTTATCTGTATACATCATAATTGTTGACTCATTAGTGCACACGAATTCATGCTCCTTTACCATTTCTTTGTAAAGGAAGGCTACTTCATTTTTACATCTTTTTGCTTGAAGTTGTTGTTATCTTCTCTGGTATCTATGAATGCAATGAGGAACAGTACCATGAAGCCCCCTGACCCTAACACACTGAATGTCTATCTGAAAGCATCCTACCTATCATGTTTCCTTTAACAACATAAGGAATCTACAACAAGCAACGGTTTGGTTCTAACAGAAAACCTTCAGCTACTGAGGATGATTTCTTTTAGCCAATAGTTGCCATCTTGTTTATAAGGAAAACGCAGCCATTTTCTTTACTGTGTATACAAGCTCTGCAGAGCTGTTTGTTTGGTTTTCAACAAAGACAATACAAAAATAAATTAGGCCTCGATTTGGTTTAGGTAAGCAATCTTTTGAGCCACAGCTGTATTACTAACTGATCCATAATTGCTCTGCATTTATGAGGTACATAGTTTATTCTCTTGCTTGCCACACAATAGGCTGTGCAAGTTAAAGAGCTCCAAGTTTCAAGGACTGGAGTTTTTGGGTGCCTGCCAGGACTGATCTGTTTAGCAAACAAGCTGGAGGGTGCTTATTAGTAGGTTGTGGCTTGCAAACCATGAAGCCCCTGGGGCCAGATACACTGATCAAATGGTGGATCTATATACCAACGAGGCCATTGGATGAAAAGGGGAACGGCACCACATCACTAAATATGCTTCTCATAGGCCTTAATTATGCCACTGTAAATGACTTCTTTTGTAGCTCTTTCTGTTGGTCCAGAAGACAGGCTATTAAAGATTAACATAGGAACTATTTTTCAAATTAAAATGTAGACAATTCTGATGAGTTACAGCTCTATTATTCATAGTATAAGAACAATCCCCAGTTAGATTGGGAAAATGAAGAGTCATATTTCTAGTGGAACAAAACACATCTTATTTTCTCTAGTTGAATTTCTTTTTTAAAAAATTACTAGTCTTCTCTACCCCCTGCTTAGATTTTTGTTTCTATTGAGTGACTCAAGGTGGCTTGAGGCTTTAAAATTAATGCCTGGTAGAGTATCATTGAGGCCTTAGAAGAATGAAACTGGTCTGGTCTATGTTACATCAAAAAAATCTGGATAATGTCATGTTTTGCCATTCTTGGTCTCACACATTTTCTTCTGCCGCCTTCACTAGTTTGCCCTAAATTTGAAGGTAATAGAATAGAATGTATCTTATGAATGTTGTTATGTTTTAATAGAAGTTGTTTCAAGCAAACAGATTCATGACTGGATAAATTTTTGAATCAGTCCAGTATGTCATTAATGAAACCTTTTTTGCCTCTTGCTCTGCCATTGATTGATTAACAATTTGCTCTTTTAAATTTGAGATAATTATCTGTTAAATACCAATCTCATAAAGTTATGTACATGTGTGATAGAGAAAAAGAGAGACTTAAGAACACAGAGTTATAATATTTGTTAAAATGATAATGAGTGACCCTAAATATAATTTGCATTCAGGGCAGAGCCATCTATATTATGGTGATGTGACAAAAGAACAGCATAAAGCAGTTTTGTAGATGCAAATGATATTTCAAACCTAAATTTGAGAAATTCTGGTAAAGGGATGAAACTAAAAACAAATTTACAGTTTCACGATATTCTTGGACTTACTTTACCATCTGTAATATTGGCACGACTAAAGTAATTTTTAGTTATTTAGGAAGAAAGTACTCACATAGAAAATATTCTAAAAAGTGTGGCTATTATGTCAACTGTGATTATTTAGTGTTGATAAAATTGGTCACATTTATTTTTTTTACCAAAACATTTAACCAAATCCAATGCACCATAACCAACACCACACTTATTTTTCGTTTTATATAAACCTCAAAACCATTTTACTCATAGCAATGAAATTATTCTTTATTTTTTATTTCTTGACTTCACTTGTATATGTGAGTTAATTTTACTATTGTAAGAAACTTATCTGATGGAAATTAGCTATTTTGAAAGGTGCTTAAGCTTGTATAGTTTGGGCATGCAAATTTCACTGGGTCCAAGAGTTCAGAACCTAGAATAAATTAGTCAAAAGAGACTGTGAGCTTGAAACACATCTACCTAAAATGCCTGGGCAGCTGACTTTCTGTCCTTTGTTTCAATCCAACACATACTTTTGGAATCTCTATAATGTTCCTGCTTCAGTGCTTGATTCTGAGGAGACCAAGATCCAGTCCCTGTTTTGACGGAGTTCATGGTGTTGTGACCTTACCCATGCTGGGTCCCCTCATTGGGGTCCCCTCTGCTGTTCTGTGACTGGAAAACTCCAGCTGACCTTTCAGAGTTCACCTCCTCAGAGCAGCTTTCCCTGCTCTGCCGCCCCAGTCCTCTGAGGTGATCACCGCATCCGTTGGGCTGTCTTTGAGTACCTCCGTGTTGCATGCATCCCCTCCCACTGTAATTATATGTCGATTTTTCTGTCTTCCCCACAGCAAAGAAACCCATCCATCTGTTGAGTATTTGCTGGCATATGGGCTAATTCTTTCTATTATCAAGATTAGAAAAAGCACCTTCATGGACCAGTCCCTTCTTTTCCTCTCTAACCTTCTGCTTCTAAGCCTGAACTCCTTAAGTTTAGGCCCAAAGGTAAGTTACTTCTTGGCCAGTACTGTGACCAGTGAGTAAGATACCTCTCAGTATAAGAGCCTTTCCTGGGGAGCAGGTTGGGGATTCAGAAACTGTGTGAAGCCATTTCAGAAATTCAGTCCTTTTAAAGAAACACTTCCTATGAGATGTTTTTCTATAAAATGGTATCAAAACACTGAGTATGCAGGGCTCTCAGTCTGGCTGAGGATTTCAGATTGAGGAGTCCCAACTAAGCAATACTGCTGGTCCCAACTGAACCCGCTGTTGTTCCGGGCTTGGCTTACCTTTGTGTCGGGGTGTTGACTCCTCAGGCTTGGGTAGGACCCATGCTGGCTGAAGACTCCAGACCCATCACTTCTGCCCGGGAGCAGCTTTTTCTGCTTCCCTGTGAACCATACAGATTAAATATCATTACCTATGGAACGCGATGTGAACAGGCTTGGGAAGCACTGTTTGGAACAATGGTTTCTAAATCTGGGTCAGTGTCAGAATCACTTGGGGGAACTGTTTAAAAAAAAAAAAAAAAAAAAAAGAAGGCACCAGAGTCCCAGGCTTCCCTTCCTCCACCCGGAGTTCACAGAATCAAATTCTTTGGCTCCTGGAGCCAGGAAATAAGAAACTTCTCAGGTGATTCTCCTTTTGTACAGATCAAGGTTTGAAAATGTCTGGATTTTAAGCATGGGCTTTGAGATGAGATGTGTCTGTTTCAAATTTGTAAATATGTGGAGGGAGGAAGTAGGTAAGGCCATGCCTGGTGTGAAGGAACAGCAAATAAATCATAGATATTATTGTTACTATTGTTACTCCTACTTCAATGGCCAGAGTTAATTGCATCTCCCATGACCCCTCCCACTCCTGTGTTTATCAGTCAAGGATAAGGCTACTGAAGAACTGTCCCTGGGCCACATATATTTAGTAGTTTAGGGACTTCTAGAGGTGGATTTTCACTTACCTTTCTAACCTCCACCTCCAGGGCCCAGAGTTCCAAGGTTACAGCACAGTCTGTGATGATACAGAAGAGAATCATGCTAACTAGTTTGCCCATGAGCAGACTCCAGCTTTACCACCTGAATTAGTCTGGCAGTGGCTAATTTTGAAAAAGGGAGAAATACCACTCCATACGTTCCATAGGTAAGGAAAAAATAAGAACTTTTATTTCCTTTGTTAACATAGATACACATTCATATGTTTCAAGTATAAATTATTGTTTAAACATTTTGCTTTGCAGTAAATTCTGCCTTTGACCTAGACTTCTTGGGGTATTAATATAACGTTGAGCTTCTGCTAGACAAGTAAAATCTTCCTTGATCAAAATTAAGAACAGTGCCATCTTCTATAAGGTTTTAGAAAAAACAAATCAACTACAGAAAATGATTAAAAGGCAGAACCACTTTTAAAGATAAAAGTTTATAATTAGCATGGACGTTCTGTAATTTAAAATGGAAAGTTTGTGAAGCTATAAGAAAGCAGAGCAAATTTCAGCTACAAAATAACAGGTTTCATATGTTAAAAATATCAATCATTTAACCCAAAGTGAACCAATTATAACACGTTTTCCCTAAGGTATGGGTCTGACACTCAGAAGTAAGCCCAGTGACTTATAGGAAATAAAGTCAAATCCTTAATACTAATGACCAAACTTTTGCCACGTATTACTGTCTAAATTTATAATTCCAAATTTCTCTTCCATTCAAGTTATTGAGTTCAGTATTGCTTTTTATTTTAATAGGATAGGAGCACTTACTGCACTGAAGTTTGTCATCAATGTAATAACCATGTATCACTTATATAATTGTTATTACCCACACAAATATGTTTTTCATAGTCATCTGGGATCCATTTGCAATAGCCTAACTCCTGTTTTAACTTAGAGTTAGCTTTATTTCAATATTATTTCACTTCTGTATATCAAAAGCATACCTTGCATCTTGACAGGTAATAAAGTGGTATTGTCAAAGAACTGTCAATCATTTCAGAATATATTCTTCTAATCAACTGGCTTGAACTTGATACATGGTAGATAGCTTCTCAAGTGTCTGTTTGGATTCTTTGATTTGGAGGGTGTAGCTAAACCTATGGTATGAAGAAACTCGATCTCAGGCTAAAGTAATGGAATTTTTGTACCTACAATATAAAAACTTTGAGGGGAGGGGTGTGGGTGTTGAAATACTTCACTGTGCAGTGCCAGCTTCTTTTGTCCCCCAAGAGTTAATTTAAAATTGGGATTGCTGAGTTCTAAAGCCCCACTGCACTCCAGGAAATAATTTAAACTATGCAGTGGTGTGAGTATCATTTTATTCATAGTGCATGACAAAGAAAAATAAATTTGACTATGAGGGGTTTCCCTTTAGAAAGTCAATTGATTTCAACCAGCATGATCAGATCTCTGTTCACACTCATGATCAACAGTAGAGATAGACCACCGACTTCCTTCAGGACTAGCACTAAGTTTGGGATACCTCCCAGCTATTGTGGTGTCCCCCACGCCAGGTTTCGCTTATTAACTGAAGTTTTCCCATGTCCACTAAGTCAAACGTAGACTTTATGTTCCATAATTATTCATGCTCCAAAACTAAGACTTCAGTCAGACATTTCTCATATATAAAGAGAATAGAAGCCTAGAGCTTTTCATGAACACTGTCAGGTCAAAGACAGGCTGGGATTGCTTTAATTAGTTTGACCATTCGTGGATGAGCTTTCCTTTCTCTGAACTGTGTGCGTGCATTCATGCTAAGTTCCTTTAGTTGTGTCCTACTCTTTGCGACCCTGTGGACTGTAGCCTGCCAGACTCCTCCTCCAGTATTCTCCAGACAAGAATACTGGAGTGAGTTGCCATGCCCTCCTGCAGGGGATCTTTCCCACCCAGGGATAGAACCTGCATCTCTTATGTCTCCTGCATTGGTAGGCAGGTTCTTTACCACTAGCACAACCTCTACAGCATTGTATTTGAATATAAGTTTTGTTATCACATTTGCATTTGTGAGGTTTTATTTTGCACCTGGTTTATTGAAAGTTCTTGGGTGTAGAATTGGGTTATATATTCCTGCAACATTGGATTAGAAACATATTTTTCAAACCATTATTAATTGAATTATGTGAATTGATTGCAACTTGTCTCGATTACTTGGAGATTTGCTTTAATTTTTCCCCTTATGTATATATGCATAAGCACATAGCAGTTATACCAAGCCTCTAATTCACCACATAGTAAGACTGGAGTTACCTATAAACTCTGGGAGACTCTTGGCTTAGAAAAACCTATAGAGTTATATGAACATAGAGTGGAAGAGACAGAATAATTTTGTCTGAAGTAGAAGTAAAAAGATCCTACATGTGTGTGTATGGAGGGGGATCTTCTGTGGCTCTTGAGAGAGTACAGTATCTGGATAAAGGCATTTTCATCCAGGCTGAGACTCTGTTCCCAAAAATAGGTCACCTAAGTCATATTTTTACCAAAGGCACAAAAATGGTGGTCAATATTGGGTGAATATTTCCTCCACTTTACAGACCTCTAAGTTGGTATTTCTCCTTTTATTAGCATTTCCATTGGAGATTATTAAAGCTGATTACATCATTTTCTGGAATAAAAGATTTAACATTTCTGGGCTGCCATTCTGATTCCACATTATTTCAGTCAAATCAAGATCAGTCTAGAAGAGGAGAAAGTAACATCAGCATGGAGGAAAGCACCAACTCCACAGAAGAAACACAAATCAGCATGCGGTACCTTTTTGCGAAGCGATCATCATAAAAGATTACAGACTCAATGGAAAAAAAAGAAAACCACAGAAATATTTGCCTGTATGTGAAGAAGCTTAAGTATAACCGTTGTTTACAGTTTAAATCTATTCCTAGGTATGCCACCTGTCTTCTTAACACACTTTAAACAAGTATATACATTTTCTCAAAAGTTAATAATTTTTAGGAAAAAATTGTTATGTATCCTCATGCTTAAACAGTGAAATATTCCTTAAAGATTATAAGCATTTATACCATAACATATATGAAAACTGCCCTTTCTGCAACTCCTTCTTCCCCCTGCCAACTAAACAGACACCTAATCTGAAACTCAATAGAAATATTCCTATGTTAACTCCGTGGGTAATTGATCCAGAGGATTTGGAAATTGCTGGTATTAACTGAAAAGAGGAAAGTAGGGCTGTGGTCTGCTGAGCATGCCTGAGTTGGTGGCATATATGCCTTATCCGAATCAATACCTTCCTATTCTTTCTTTAAAGTTGCACAGAGTTCATTCAAAACTGTTATTGATGTAATGTGTGTGCTCATGCTCAGCTGCTCTGTTGTGTTCGACTCTTTGCGACCCCATGAACTGTAGCTCACCAGGCTCCTCTGTCCATGGGATTTTCCAGCCTAGAATACTGGGGTGGGTTGCCATTTCCTTCTCCAGGGTGTCTTCCTGTCCAAGGGATTGAACCCGTGCCTCCTGTGCCTCCTGCATTGGCAGGCAGGTTCTTTACCAGTAGCACCACCAGGGAAGCCCAATGTGTGTGTGTGTGTGTGTGTGTGTGTGTGTATCCCTTATTTGAGGTTATATACTTGCAATGAGATAGCAATATAACTAGTTTATTTAAAAGGCGTGGAACTTTAAGTACCATAACTCTGGAAAATGGAGTGGTTATAGCACCACTGTCTGTCTTCAGTAAAATTTCTGTGTTCCACTTCTACCTGCATCCTCAAGTACTGGGTAATAATACATCCAGCAGACCAAAGAGTAGTCTAATGAGTTTTGAAAGTTGTTTCTTTTGAGAAGTGGGCTTTGCTCACAGTAGAATAGTTAAGTAATCACCGCTATCGTGTGAATCCAGCCTAAATTGCAATGTTTGGGTCCATATGGAAACAATTTGGCATGGGAGACAATTACTGCAAGTATAAATGTAGTTTAATTCTTTGGCAAGCGGTAATGACATCAGAGACAGTCACCCATCATCACTCTAATTACCCGAGAGTGTTTATTAAGCACCCACAGGCCACTAGCTCTGTATGTGGATTCTTCTATTAACTGAAGTGGGCAGAGAGCTAGCCCTTTGGGCACCTGCAAGAGAGAACAGATAGCTGATCATCAGATGCACAAGCTGAACATTCTCAACTCTGCTGATTTTCAAACATCAGGACTTTGCTGGCTGGGCAAGCTGTTATAGACAATGTGAACTCTAGGACAAAAGATGGAAGACTGATTCCATGGGGAGTTAAAGGCCTTAATGCTCAGTCAGGTATTGTCCTATGTGTCTATGAATACAAAAATACATTTAGGATCAACAGGAAATACTGTCAAGAATGTGAATAGGCCGCCCCCTCCTTCCACTAGCCAAACACAGATTCCTAGGAGAAAGCTCAAGAATATCAGATTTGGCTGGGATCTTTTAGGTCACTGAACCAACTTCCCAGTTACCTGGAAGTCTTCATCAGCTGAGATGACCACTGACAGTGTTAAAAACAAGTATATAAAAGCTGAAATAAAATGATATTTTAATATACCTCTGAGTGATACACTGACTTGGATTTACTTGGAAATATGAATATTTGAATAGCCAGAGAGGACTCTAAGATTTATTGACTATCTTGCATGTGCAAGCAGTAAGACAAAGCTCATTTATGGTGTATTATGGCTCATCACGGGCTTCCCTGGTCGTTAATACAGTAAAGAATCTGCCTGCAATGTGGGAGACCCAGGTTCAATCCCTGGGTCAGGAAGATCCTCTGGACAAGGAAACACTCCAGTACTCTTGCCTGGAGAATTCCGTGGACAGAGGAGCCTGGAAGGCTACAGTCGATGAGATCGCTAAGAGTCAGACACAACTAAGCAACTAACACCTTCACTTTCATGGCTCATCACTGTCATTTGTTCTTCTCTGTTCTTTATTTAGGCAACATCATCTAAATACAAGAGTCTTCCCTGGTGGCTCAGTGGTAAAGAACCTGCCTGCAATTCAGGAGACGTGGGTTCAGTCCCTGGGTCAGGAAGATCCCCTGGAGGAGGGCATGGCAACCTACTCCAGTATTCTTGCCTGGAAAGTCCCATGGACTGAGGAGCCTGGTGGGCTATACAGTTCATAGGGTCTCAAAAGAGTTGAACGCGATTGAACACATACATATGCACAGATCAGATCAGACCAGTCACTCAGTCGTGTCCGACTCTTTGCGACCCCATGAATTGCAGCACTCCAGGCCTCCCTGTCCATCACAAACTCCCGGAGTTCACTCAGACTCATGTCCATTGAGTCAGTGATGCCATCCAGCCATCTCATCCTCTGTCGTCCCCTTCTCCTCTTGCCCCCAATCCCTCCCAGCATCAGAGTCTTTTCCAATGAGTCAACTCTTCGCGTGAGGTGGCCAAAGTACTGGAGTTTCAGCTTTAGCATCATTCCTTCCAAAGAAATCCCAGGGCTGATCTTCAGAATGTAATGGTTGGATCTCCTTGCAGGCCAAGGGACTCTCAAGAGTCTTCTCCAACACCACAGTTCAAAAGCATCAATTCTTCGACGCTTAGCCTTCTTCACAGTCCAACTCTCACATCCATACGTGACCACAGGAAAAACCATAGCCTTGACTAGACGGGCCTTTGTTGCCAAAGTAATGTCTCTGCTTTTGAATATGCTATCTAGGTTGGTCATAACTTTCCTTCCAAGGAGTAAGCGTCTTTTAATTTCATGGCTGCAGTCACCGTCTGCAGTGATTTTGGAGCCCAAAAAAATAAAGTCTGACACTGTTTCCACTGTTTCCCCATCTATTTCCCATGAAGTGATGGGACCGGATGCCATGATCTTCATTTTCTGAATGTTGAGTTTTACGCCAGCTTTTTCACTCTCCACTTTCACTTTCATCAAGAGGCTTTTGAGTACCTCTTCATTTTCTGCCATTAGGGTGGTGTCATCTGCATATCTGAGGTTATTGATATTTCTCCCGGCAATCTTGATTCCAGTTTGTGTTTCTTCCAGTCCAGCGTTTCTCATGATGTACTCTGCATAGAAGTTAAATAAGCAGGGTGACAATATACAGCCTTGACGTACTCCTTTTCCTATTTGGAACCAGTCTGTTGTTCCATGTCCAGTTCTAACTGTTGCTTCCTGACCTGCATACAGATTTCTCAAGAGGCAGGTCAGGTGGTCTGGTATTCCCATCTCTTTCAGAATTTTCCACAGTTTATTGTGATCCATACAGTCAAAGGCTTTGGCATAGTCAATAAAGCAGAAATAGATGCTTTTCTGGAACTCTCTTGCTTTTTCCATGATCCAGCAGATGTTGGCAATTTGGTCTCTGGTTCCTCTGCCTTTTCTAAAACCAGCTTGAACATCTGGAAGTTCACGGTTCATGTATTGCTGAAGCCTGGCTTGGAGAATTTTGAGCATTACTTTACTAGCATGTGAGATG
Source organism: Bos mutus (assembly GCF_027580195.1). NCBI lineage: Eukaryota > Metazoa > Chordata > Mammalia > Artiodactyla > Bovidae > Bos > Bos mutus. The sequence continues at coordinate 47,603,231 of NC_091618.1, forward strand.
AGTGCAGTTGTGCGGTATTTTGAGCATTCTTTGGCATTGTCCTTCTTTGGGATTGGAATGAAAACTGACCTTTTCCAGTCCTGTGGCCACTGCTGAGTTTTCCAAATTTGCTGGCATATTGAGTGCAGCACTTTCACAGCATCATCTTTCAGGATTTGGAATAGCTCAACTGGAATTCCATCACCTCCACTAGCTTTGTTCATAGTGATGCTTTCTAAAGCCCACTTGACTTCACATTCCAGGATGTCTGGCTCTAGGTCAGTGATCACACCATCATGATTATCTGGGTCATGAAGATCTTTTTTGTACAGTTCTTCTGTGTATTCTTGCCATCTCTTCTTAATATCTTCTACTTCTGTTAGGTCCATACCATTTCTGTCCTTTATCGAGCACATCTTTGCATGAAATGTTCCTTTGGTATCTCTGATTTTCTTGAAGAGATCTCTAGTCTTTCCCATTCTGTTGTTTTCCTCTATTTCTTTGCAGTGATGGCTGAGGAAGGCTTTCTTATCTCTTCTTGCTATTCTTTGGAACTCTGCATTCAGATGCTTATATCTTTTCTTTTCTCCTTTGCTTTTCGCTTCTCTTCTTTTCACAGCTATTTGTAAGGCCTCCCCAGACAACCATTTTGCTTTTTTGCATTTCTTTTCCATGGGGATGGTCTTGATCCCTGTCTCCTGTACAATGTCACGAACCTCAGTCCGTAGTTCATCAGGCACTCTATCTATCAGATCTAGGCCCTTAAATCTGTTTCTCACTTCCACTGTATAATGATAAGGAATTTGATTTAGGTCATACCTGAATGGTCTAGTGGTTTTCCCTACTTTCTTCAATTTAAGTCTGAATTTGGCAATAAGGAGTTCATGGTCTGAGCCACAGTCAGCTCCTGGTCTTGTTTTTGTGACTGTATAGAGCTTCTCCATCTTTGGCTGCAAAGAATATATTCAATCTGATTTCGGTGTTGACCATCTGGTGATGTCCATGTGCAGAGTCTTCTCTTGTGTTGTTGGAAGTGGGTGTTTGTTATGACCAGTGCATTTTCTTGGCAAAACTCTATTAGTCTTTGCCCTGCTTCATTCCGTGTTCCAAGGCCAAATTTGCCTGTTACTCCAGGTGTTTCTTGACTTCCTACGTTTGCATTCCAGTCCCCTATAATGAAAAGGACATCTTTTTTGGGTGTTAGTTCTAAAAGGTCATGTAGGTCTTCATAGAACCATTCAACTTCAGCTTCTTCAGCATTACTGGTTGGGACATAGACTTGGATTACTGTGATATTGAATGGTTTGCCTTGGAAATGAACAGAGATCATTCTGTCATTTTTGAGATTGCATCCAAGTACTGCATTTTGGACTCTTTTGTTGACCATAATGACTACTCCATTTCTTCTGAGGGATTCCTGCCCTCAGTAGTAGATATAACGGTCATCTGAGTTAAATTCACCCATTCCAGTCCATTTCAGTTCGCTGATTCCTAGAATGTCGACATTCACTCTTGCCATCTCTTGTTTGACCACTTCCAATTTGCCTTGGACCTGACATTCCAGGTTCCTATGCAATATTGTTCTTTACAGCATCGGACCTTGCTTCTATCACCAGTCACATCCACAGCTGGGTATTGTTTTTGCTTTGGCTCCATCTCTTCATTCTTTCTGGAGTTATTTCTCCACTGATCTCCAGTAGCATATTAGGCACCTACTGACCTGGGGAGTTTCTCTTTCAGTATCCTATCATTTTGCCTTTTTATACTGTTCATGGGGTTCTCAAGGCAAGAATACTGAAGTGGTTTGGCATTCCCTTCTCCAGTGGACCACATTCTGTCAGAATGTGCACATCAACATACAAATTCTATTCAAATATATTATTCCTAATCTATATGATATCATCATGCTTTCCATGGACTGACACTTTATTGCTGTTTTAACTTGGAGGAAATTGAAAAAGCTTTCTTTGTTGAAAAGATTGTGATGAATCAGATCTCAGTCTTAAAAGCTCATATCATTTTGGTTGCAAAACTTCAGACTTAAGTGGAATTGTACAGTGGGAGGAGAGGTGAAAGGGACATTAGTCTTTGAAATATTACGTCCCCGCCTTGAGACTGAAGAATGGAGTATCCAAATGATGCCATTCATTGAATAATCCAGCTTGAAAATGAATTCTGGAAGACGTATTATCTTCTCTATGTTCTGGAAATAATTCACAAAATGCTTCCTATGGAAGAATTCTCACTGTAGCATTTTATGAGGAATAACTCATTTCAGGTGGGTGTTCTCTTAGTGAAAATTCTGCATAAGACTATGAGAAATCTATTTTATATATATATGTTTTTTTTCTTTTACTGAAGAACTTATTCATGGTTTTTTTTTGCATAATATATATGTTCTGATTCAGTTCAGTTCAGTTGCTCAGTCGTGTCTGACTCTTTGCGACCCCATGAACCACAGCATGCTAGGCCTCCCTGTCCATCACCAACTCCCAGAGTCCACCCAAACCCATGTCCATTGAGTAGGTGATGCCATCCAACCATCTCATCCTCTGTTGTCCCCTTTTCCTCCTGCTCTCAATCTTTCCCAGCATCAGGGTCTTTTCAAATGAGTCAGCTCTTCACATCAGGTGGCCAAAGTATTGGAGTTTCAGCTTCAACATCAGTCCTTCCAATGAACACCTGGGACTGATTATCATTGCTCAATTTAATAACCACTTCCTGAATTTTTTTGTCTAATTAAACAATTTTAAGTAGATTAAAATATTTTGAAACTGTTGATGAGTTATGACTCTGTCTGTAAGAACACTGTGTATGTTGAACAATACAGTATGCTTCCATGTGGAATCTAAAGCACGGTAGAAGTAGAAGCATGTAAAATGTTAGAATGAGACGAGAGTCTTGGGTTCGTGTAATCTGATGTCCTTCCATATCCAGAGTGTCCTTGTAAACTCAAAATGTGCAGCACACCTGTATTAGTCAAAGTTCTCCAGAGAAACAGAACCAGTAGGATATGTATGTATATGAAAAGAAATTTATTTTAAAGAATTGGCTCATGTGATTATAGGGGCTGGCACATCCAAAATTGGCAGGATGGGCCAGCAGGCTGGAGACCAAGGAAGAGCTGATGTTGCAGTTCATGTCTGAAGGCTGTCAACTGACAGGATTCCTCCCTGCTTCAGAGAGCTCAGTCTATTGTTCTATTCAGACCTTCAGCCGATTGGATGAGGCCCACCCACACTGTGGGGAGCAATCTGCTTTCCTCAAAGTTCACTGATTTAAAATTCAATCTCTTCAAAAACACCCTCACAGAAACATTCAGAATAATGTTTGACCATACATCTGGGCACCATGTCCCAGCCAAGTTGACATATAAGTTAATGACATATATGGTAAGTTAACCATCATAATATCCAACAACAGCATTTGAGAGGTGTGCTGCTTTCCCCTCTTTGTGTTACTTCCCCCTTTTCTTTGAGCAACAAAATTTTGCCTGTACTGGGGAAGGTACGTACACACACATGAGGAGTTCGTGGTTAGACTCAACGAAAGCAAAGCAAGCTTACTAGGGAATGAGTGAATGTACACTTTGGAATGACACACCTAAAAATGACATTTTACCACATAAGTAAATCCAGCAACAGTACATGTAAACATCTGCAAAATATTTCAAGTGGGAAAAGAGATATGATTTAAAATTCTGGTTCCTCATCACTAAGAGTCTTGTGATTTTTCTCATGTAAATGGGATCCAGAAATTTCTAGGTTCTCCTCACTCTCTGTTTGTCCCATGGGACTCTTGTCCTGAGCTAGAGAACAGACTACTTTTTTTTAACATTTATTTTTAATTGGAGGATAATTGCCTTACAATATTGTATTTGTTTCTGCCATACATCAACATGAGTTAGCCATACATAAGTCCCCTCTCTCTTGAACCTTCCTCTCACCTCCCACCTCATCCCATCCCTCTAGGTTGTCATTGGGTTTGAGCTCCCTGCATCATATAGCAAATTCCCACTGGCTGTCCATCTTACATATGGTATGTACATGTTTCAATGTTACTCTCAATTCATCCCACCCTCTCCTTCCCCTACTGTGTCCACAAGTCAAGAACAGACGTCTTTATTTCAGGACAGTACCTGTGTCAATTTCTAAACTTGTTCATATCCACTTTTCTCCTCTGTCCTGCTTCCCCATCACATGCAGATATCCAAAGCTTCTCACGCTCCAAACCCTGCAAACATTCACAGAGAAAGCTTGGCTTTTCTTTCCTTCCCCACAGCATTCCATCGCTCTAATTTTCTAGAGTAAAGTGACCCTTTTAAAAATACTAATCACATATTTCCTATGTTCTCATCAACCAAGTGATTCTAGAAACTGAGCCAGCAAACAAGAGTGTTTCTCACTTTTTCTTCCACTTCTCCAGAACTCGTATTTCGATATAAGCCCAGGGACTTTCTGCACAAAAGCAGACCTTCCCTTAAAGATGAAGGAGGGGAGAGAATAGGTGAGAGAGTAGGTGAAAGCAGCGTTCTCTTTAGCAGAGGCGTTGGGAGTGGAGGAGTGGTGAGGTTGTGCAGCAAGGAGGAAAAACGCTGGGACATCACATAGCAACATATTCATCCCCAAAGCATTTCTTTTTTTTAAATTTATTGATCGATTCGACTGCACCAGGTGTTAGTTGCAGCACTCGAGAACTTTAGTTGTGGGATGTAGCGTCTAGTTCCCCGACTAGGAACTGAACCCATGACCCCTACCTTGGGAGCTCAGAGTCTTAGCTGCTGGACCACCAGGGAAGTCCCCCAAGTACATTTCAAGTTAACCATTTCTTTGCCAGTATCATTTAGATCATATACCATCTTCAACAGATGTCATCCACTCTCTAAGGGGCTAGGAAGCATGGTAATGTCTGAGGCAGCACGTGCCAGTTTTGGACAGCTCTAACTTTTAGGAATTTCTTCTTATTGTGTGAACATCTTTGCCTTGGAAACTTCATTTGTTCACCTATATCTGCCTCCAGGAACAATGAATCTTTATTATCCATCATAGAAATATACGTAAATATTACATAGCTCCTAAATCTCATTTTTATTGGTGTAAAGCCCCAGTTCCCTCAACCAATCTTTATATGATTATTCAGCCTCTTCTCTTTCCTACTGCCCTTCTGGATGCTTCCTAGATTGTCAGCCTTAAGATGGCTCAGAACTGAATTGAGTATTCCAGCCAGACTGTCTGGCTAGTACCTAGTAAAGTGGAATTACTACCATTTTGTCCTGTGACTCATATAACCATCACATTGTTTAATTTGTCTATATTGAGATTATAGCAACTCAAATCTCATGGTCTTTTTCACTATAATTATTGGCAAATGGACTTCTCCATCCTTACTTTTCTATCTTTATTGTTAAGTTTCATCTGGCCAAGTATTGTTCTAGGCTTTCAAAATCTAGCTGTCTGAGAATCACATAAAATATCAAGGACCCAGAAATATTAAAGTTCTAATATAAAAAAAGCTGCTGGTGAGTGAAAGCAATAATAAATATGCATTTAAATAAAAATACCTTTTATATGCCTTTATATCTTTTATATGAAATAAATATATATTTAAACAAAAATACCTACTGTTACATTCATACAAAGTTGAATGTAAAAATAATTCTTTTGGAAGGAAATATTAAAAATTATTTTTACAGGTATAGAATAAAAAGCTAATAAATTAATAGTAATGATTGAGATATAAATCCCAGATTATAGCAATAGAGGCCATCAGTGTATGGAGGAAGGGCTAGGGATAGTAAAAACTTTCCAAATTCCTAATATCACATAATGAGAGTCAAGGGTTTTGTTTCATTCATGACTTTGATATTTTGTGAAATATAGGTTTACATATGATTTAAAAAACTTAGCAGCAATCACAAGTAAAGTAAAAAAATAGGATGTCTACATTCCAAATCACTATGGAAGATAAAAGGAATCAAAACACTAATCATAGTGCCAAACACAGGCACACACAAAATAAACAGTAAAATATTATCCAAAAACAAAAGGAATAAACAAAACAGTAGGTAGGTCAAATATCAGCTACAACAATTGGAGTAAATTTCATAAATGTTCCAGTGAAAAAGCATACATTCTTTAGGATAAGCTTTTTAAAAAATGGTAGAAAGACCTTTTAGAAAAGACAAAGGAATAGGTAGATTTAAAACAAAATGACACAAAAGTTTGATTTTAAAAATATAAAACATCACAATAAATAGAGTAGAAAATTGTTACTATCTTTAATATATAAAGACCACATAATAATGTCAAGGAAAATAATAAATTCCCATTAGAAAAATGTATAAAAGACAAGAACAGAATTCACTGAAGAAACACAAGTAGGAATATTTATATGGAAAAACATTTAATGTCACTGTAGTCAATGAAATTCAACTTCAATGAAAAGAAAATTTGAGATTTGTTTGCTGCTTGTTTTTGCCTACCAAATCAACAAAGAATTTAAAAAGGAAAGATCATTTTGAATGAGGGTAGGATGGCTTTTCCTCAAACCCTTGCTGGTGATCATGTAAACTGGTACATGCTTTCTAAGTTCAGTATTATGTATCAGGAATCTTTAAAACTCCTTTTTACTCAATAATTCCACTTCTAGAAATGTACTATAAGGAAATTAAAATGCAGATAAATTTCTTCACAGTAAATTGTAAGATTTTTATTAAAAATAATTTTAAAATTCAGAATAATAGAGTACTAATTGAATTAATTATAATGTGTGACCAGTTCTTTATTTGTAGTTTTTTTATAACAAGGAGTCAAAAATTAGAATCAAATGCCAAGTGAATAAAATGTGTGATTTCAGTCCTGTAAATTGTGTGTGTGTGTGTGTGTATTTCCTCAATTCTAAGGTATATTTTTCATGTTTTAGTGCTTATTATTAGGATGAATTACACATTTAATACCATTCTTTTCTCAACTCCAAAGCTGTTTTTAAATTGATGCATTATCTCACAATGAATTGCATGTTGAAGTCAAGGATATACCGTGTGTCCACATGCTTTAAAAATTGCTTGTATAATTAGAAAATAATTTTTTTAAAGGTTGCTTTTCATGTTTGTATTTAAAGATACTATCTTACAGGAGTTCCCCTCTGCCACACTGATGGTATGTGTCTATTACCTGCTTGTCTATTTACCTTACTGAAAACAGAGAGAAACCCACTTGGAGTGGATTTTCATTACGAGTAAACACTAAATCCTACTGATCAGATCAGCATTTTGTTTTGTAAGGGAAACAGACTACCTGTTAAATAGTCATTTCTGGAATTTTGCAAGATAACAACAGTTCGTGTGTGTGTGTGTAGGTGTGTGTGCGTGCATGCGTGTGCGTGCTCAGTCATGCCCATCTCTTTGCGACCCCGTGGACTGTTGCCCACCAGACTTCTCTGTCCATGGGATTTTCCAGGCAAGGATACTGGACTGGGTTGCCTTTTCCCACTGTAGATAACAACAGTATATTTACCCATTTACTGTTTCTAGAATCTGCTCCCAAACCATATTGTCCACCTTCTGAAAATCTGAAAGCTTTGTTACTTCAGTCTCCTGACATATCTTAGGGTCTCCTTGATTCAGTGATGACCTCCAAGTCACCCACAATCATGCCTACAAGTTCCCTTAGAATCCTGGGGTGCAAGTCCTCTGGAGAAGAAATGTAGGATTCATTTAAGCATCCCATTCTTTCTGGAAATTTGTGTATCCTTTCAACCCATGCTGGACTTAAATTTTGAAGATAATTTTCCTTGATTGAAACACTTCTCTTATCTACTAGCATTATACCATCATCTCTAGTATTATTCATTTTACTTTCTTGTTCACATCTGTGATCTGAACAGAATTGAAATGATAGGTTTTATTGCCTTTGTCACTTTTGTAAGCTTTGGCTTATCAGTGCATTAACGATTCTGACAATTTTCTTATACATTTCACAATTCGCGTCCTTGGTTATATGACCTTCCTTTCCATTATATATGTATTCTTCCAAAACCTAAACTCATCGGAAAGTTTCTGGGCAGTCTTACTGACGTCTTTATCTCCACATTTATTCATCATAATGTAGTCAGAATTTCATTTTTAGAACTCTCGTCTCTCTTATGCCATATTCTCTTTCCGAGTTTCTCTTTATAAAACCATATTTGAACTTTCTCTAAGCTGCTTTTCAAACTTTTTTTTTACTCCTAAAGCATTGGGTACATGCCTGACTTTGATCAAAAATCTACGTCTTAGATATTAGCAGTTCCAAGATGGCATGATCACGTTCCTGCAGTCCCTACTGCTTTTCTGTTTCCCGAAAATGAAAGATTTAAAGGAATAGTATACATTGTCAAGATAATTAGGCTCAGTAATTGATATCAGTGAGTAGCTTTGTAGAAAGGGTTTGCTTGGTCCTGATTGCTTAGTTTTATTCTGTAACACAAAGTGAGAGCTGTCAATTTGGGGTTTTGCCCTTAGCGAAATGCAACATGACTGGTCCGGCAACTTCAGCCATAGCTTCATTTGAAAAGCTTTAGAGTCTACATGCACATTGTATAAGAGCATACATACTACACACATAGCTCATTGAAATCAAGACTCCAAAGTACCTCAACATGCTTCTCCAGGGCCCTGTAATTCATGACCACAATGAGCAGAACAGCAGTGTTCCTTGTTTATTCCATCTGAGTAACCCAATAGTAGTAAAATTGAAACTTCATAAACAAGAAGACATTGAATTCTTTAACAAATTCAACTATGTTGTGAAAAAGCCCAAATGGGTTTTTCAATGCAGACATTTTGTCGAGACGCTTAATTTGTTTGTCAGACCCAAAATGTGGGAGTTTCAACAATTGTTATTTATTTTCCATGTGGAACATGACAACTAACAACTTACACTGTTAGCATTTTGTCCTAGTCTTCTCTGTTAGAGGTTTTGTTTGAATTCTCAATTGAAACGATGATATGTGTGATAGCTAAAGAGTGTCAGTCAGTCAAGATATTTAACATCTATAAGATGGGGGTTTGCCTGGGAAAGTCCACTGGTGTAAAGGAAGAAAATAGAACTTTAATTTATATTCATTTTTAATCTCTTCAATTTTCATTCTGTAGATATTTTATAACATATATAATATAGTAACATACTTATAAATATATTAATAGATGCATATAAATATATCACAGGTGTTATAATTTATTGATTGCAGTGCATGATCAAAACAGTTGAGAACTATGGTGTTTTACATAAAAGTTGTCCCCATGTATGCATAAAACACACATTTGTAAAATATAATACATTTTCTCCCAGAGTTTGGAGCTTATATTTTTCTACATTAAAAAAATGGAGTCTCAGTATTTACTGGGAACACAAGAGAAATAAATATGTGAGAGTATGGAAAAATAAATTAAAATAGGACCAGAGAGGTTTGGTAAACATTAGAACAGGCTATAGAAGGAGAGATTTCTAGCTCTCCCTCAGTATTTGCTCTTTCTTCTTCCCCTTAAGGGGATCCGTGGCCTTTACGTTGTGTTTGTATCTGTTCCCCTTACTACCAGTGGTATATATAGCTAAGTTATAGCTCTTGGGGTGTTATCAGATGTGCTTTGACTTACCAGTGCACTAAGCATTCCAACAATTTTGTGGGCCACTTCTGAGATGTATCCTTGCAAAGAAGAGACATGCCATTCTCCCCTTCCTACTGGCAGAAATAAGGATGTGGTGGCTAAAGGTCAAACATACATCTTGAACTAGAGGAAGAGGCCACACATGGAGGAGGATGGAGCCAAAGACAGGACCATGGACTCACTCTGCCAGCTCTGGACTGCTGACTTCTGGATTTGCCATTATAGAGAGAGAAATTAACTTGTGTCTTGTTTAAAGCATAATAATTTGGGGTCTTCAATTATCTACCTCAGAATATAACCTAATATCATAATTAATTGAGATTGTGAAATATTTCCTTGAAGTATGGTATATTGATGATTCCACTAACCCTTGTATACACTATGGATTTAGTGATACACACTTATTATCCCCCTGCATTGAATATTAATAAGTATATGCAAAAGAAAAGATACAATTTCTTATAGTGAAAATAGGAGATATGAATACAAACAGCAATAAAAAGGAAGAGAGGTACAATAAAAGAACTGGAGTTTAGAATAGAAAGAAAACATTAGGAGGAGAGAACATTTGATCTTGGCCTGAAGCAACAAGAAGTGGCAGGGTTGCAGATGGGGGTGATCACGAAGGCACAAAACATGCCAAGAAAGCAGGAAATGTTCATAAGGAAGAGTAAATAGATGGGAGAGAAAATTGTCCCAAACTTGATCTGAAATAAAGTGGTTTTTGTGTGTGAGACTGTACATGACCAACTCTCTTCTGGAAAGAAACGAGCAATTCCTGATAAATGCTTACGCAATTTTCTGATAAACTTGAAGGTATTAAGAGCTCTTCTGAGAAATTAGCTCCTTACACTCTCAGCTGATCTTCTTTAACCAGATAATTTTTTTCTTAAATTCTGCCTGAAATTTTTATCTAAACAGTCTCTGTTCCTAAACACATTCCTATCAAAGGTGAATCTCTGAATTTGCCTCTTTGGACTTTGTGCCTGGCAGCAAGGAAGAAAGAAAAATGTAGGCCTAAGATTTTTCTAGCATAATCAAATAAACTGCATATGAGAGCCTAGAAGTTGATTAATCAAACTAAATAGTATTTGAAGCAAGGAATACTGGACTAAGGAGTTAAATCTCTTTCATGGGGAGTGGGGAGCCATTTAATGTTGCCAGGAGCACGGTAGATGTTCAAATGCATAGTTGTTGAATAGCACTGAGGAGTTGAGTGTAATCCCAGTATGCCACAGGGCCCCGTGGCAGGTGACCATGTGCTGAGTAATCCGTCAGCCTGAGCTGCTTGTCCACCATGGACTGAAGCTGGGATGTGAAGGTCACCAGTGACCTCCTTTACTGCCCTATGATTTGTGCAGCAGCAATCTCAGCCTTCATGCTTCTTGACCTACATAGTTCATTTGTAGGGGGTATTTCCCCTCTCCCCATAACAAATCTCCCCTCCTGGGCTGTCATGACATTGCACTGACTTCCTTCTGTTTCCCTCTCTACTTTTCCGACTCTTTCATTACCAGTCCTTTGTCTCCTTGGGGACTTTCTTCCTTCTTCCAGACCCTGGATACTGCCTTCCTGAATTGCTGTTCCGTGTCCTCCTCTGTCTGTACACGCTTCCTCTTAGGGGACCTCCTATAGAGTAGTAAATGTCTTCTACCATGTGCAATATAAGAGCTATTTCTGTTAGCACTATCTTGAAAACAGTAGGAGAGATCACCACAGATCTGGGCTGGACTGAGATTTACTTGGATACATGAGGGTGGACCAAATGATATCTCAGTAATTTATTCCTAATGAGGAGTCTGTGCTTAAATCTATGTGTTTTAACCTCAGAAAATCTTTGTCTGGCTTTAGCACTTAAGAACTACCTTAGGGAATACTTTCCAAATTGGAATTAACAATATAGCTGATGGCACATTTAAAACAGGTGCAATTGAAAATCTCATTTTGCGGGTCTGTGAAGTAGAATGAAAATACATAGTATGAGTTTGTCAACTTATTTTTCTTTCCCGTATCCGTTCCTCTCTATGCCTTGTTTATGCTTCTAATGCTGCAGTCATCATAGGGAATTATAATTTTGACTGTGAACTCCTTGAAAGCATAAAATATATAAATTTGCTTCTGTATCCCAATTGTTTATCACATGCTTAGCATATAGTAGATGCAAAACAACAGTTGATCAAATAAATTAAAAGAAAAAAATGATATCATTAAGAAAAAAATCAGAATTATGGAACAAAAAATTAGAAACTAGATAAAAGGTAAAAATGATACCAAGAAGATTTTATGGTGTGAATTTGATTCATGACAAATTTTAAAGACATGTCCAAGGAAATTATGATGATTACCTTTTATACTTTGCTGTTTATCTTTTACTCTCAGTTGACACTCCTCTCTTTCTGACTTCCTTTGTGTTTAAGACAGATCTGCAAATTCTTTGTCAATTCTTCACTAAAAGGTGGAGACTAATTGCCCTCCTCTTAATATTGAGCCAGCCTTAATGACTAGTCTACCAAATAGGACAAGGAGGAAGTCATACGAAGATACTTCCGTGGCTAGGTTGGGAGCAGTGATACAGCTTCTTTCTGACTCTGTATCTTAGGATATATGCCTTTGGGGGATTGAGCTGCCACATCAGAAGCCCAGATACCCTGAAGCTGCCATGATGCAGAGAATAAGTAGAAAGATGACTTAGAGAAGCCCCACTTGTTGTAGCCACCAGCTGTTTGAGTCTTCCCAGCTGGGGCACCTGACATATGAATGAAAAAGCCTTCAAAATAACCTAGACATCGTTTACCTGTGACCTCATGAGACCAAACGCTGTCTAATTAATCCATTCCCAAATTTCTGAATCACAGAAACATGAAAGATAATATGCAGTTATTGTTATTTTACCAATAAGTTTGGGGGCTATTTGCTCTACAAAATAGCTAACAAATACACCCTCTTGCTATATTTTCATCTCAGCCAAATTCACCCATTTAAGTGCATCCTGCTTTTCAAAACATGCTATAATTTGCATGTAATAAATGTATTTATGTGCTTCTAAATTTTATTCCCATTTCTAGTGTTTATGCCTGAATAGCTAAAGCAAGGGCCCTCTCATGCCAGCTTGAGAGCTATGAATATGGAATTCAGAACTTTCAGAGCTACCAAGAATGTCACTTCATCACTGCCTGCTGGGGGGAAAGGCAGATAGAGAGGGCAAGGGGCTACCAAGTGACTCGGGAAGTCAATTAGCAGGTGATTAGCATGCACAGGCATCCCTGATACAAACAGAATGTACTTTTCTAGGGCAAAGCCATGTAAGTCTTTGAAGGAGATAGTTTATCAGCTTTCCTGGGAACTAGAACATTGGAGAGTGTGGATCTGGGAGAGGACACTGTGACCCCACCAGTGTGAAGCCTCTGAGATGTTGAAGCAGGAACAATTATAAACAAATACAATAATCCTTAAAAAGAAGCTCTTCTTTTCAGAGCTCTGACTTTTGTGATAGGAGCTATATTCTTTGGCCTGACCAGAAGGGAGGTTCCTTTTAATATACATAAGGCGCTTGGTTTGTTGGAAATCTTGGTAAGACAGAAAGAGCTCCTAGTCAGACAGATAGAAAAGTCAACTAGCCAGAGCTAATATTAGCTAGCTAACATTGCCCCACGGAGAAGGCAATGGTACCCCACTCCAGTACTCTTGCCTGGAAAATCCCATGAACAGAGGAGCCTGGTAGCCTGCAGTCCATGGAGTCACTAAGAGTCGGACAGGACTGAGCGACTTCACTTTGACTTTTCACTTTCATACATTGGAGAAGGAAATGGCAATCCACTCCAGTGTTCTTGCCTGGAGAATTCCAGGGATGGGGGAGCCTGGTGGACTGCCGTCTATGGGTCGCACAGGGTTGGAACGACTGAAGTGACTTAGCAGCAGCAGCAACATTGCCCCAAATCAGCGACCAACTGGAAGAGGACATTGGTCAGAAAAGAGATGGGGACAGCAGATATTTGACTTCAGAGGGTTCTAATGGAATTTTCACTTTTGAAGTGAACCTGGCATTGCTTAGTTGTTTGTGGACTTTGGGGAAACTGCTCTACACTTGTTAGACTTTAGCTTCTTATGATTCGACTCTTTCAAAATTTGTAAAATGGGGCAGCAAGGAGGTGATTATTTCTTTCACACTTTCTTCAGCTTGGTCGTAATTAGTGTTCCTGTATAATGACACGTGTTTCCCTCTGCCTGGAATGCCCTTCTCTCAACCTGTATCCATAGACTGCCTTCCATCATGAGCAGAGATTCCTGAGGGAGCTTTCCAAGACCCTCCTGCCACTAGAATCCATCACTACCTCATTTGTGACATTACTGATGCTGCTCATTCCTCTTTGCCGTGTACTTATTATTTATTTTCGGACATCATTCACTAGATGGTGGCTCTGAGGTTTGTTTTTTTCTTTGTTTGTTTTTGTTTTTGCCATGGATTAAATACAGATGCTATGTCTTTATTGATTTCTTCATCCCACTCCCTGGGCATGTAGTAGGTACTTTCCTAAATGGATCTCAACATCTAGTCAATTGTGGAGGGACAAGAAAGGCTTGTCCGTTAGATGGCTCTAGGTTGCCTAGCAGGAGCCAGCTGGGATCAGTTACTATCTATTACCTCAGCAGGAAAGTCAGTGACCAGCTTCAACTTACTCTGAAGTTTCTAAGGGATGTTGGTGTCAGGAAGCTGGTATACCCAGCACTGGCCCTGAGCAGCTGGTAACAAAATGTTGATCATATTGCACACTGGCCCTGTGTCCTTTATCGCAAGGTGACTTTCATGAGCACCCTAGGAAAAGAGCAGAAAGGGGGCCAGGTCTCTCTCCTGTAGCACCTCCATGGGGTATCTGGCCGTGCCCAGTCTAACTACTCTTCTTCCTGGGATGCTGAGAAAAGGGGGCTACATGTCTACTGACCCTCTGCTTGTGTTTCAGTCTGTTCTAGGTGGTGATTATGCATGTTTGACTGGGCCCTTTGCCTGGTACCGGATCATACCTTGGAGATAAGTGATCAGGTAAAAATAAATAAGAAAGTAAAGAAACAAATACAAAGTTGTGAGCTTGGGAAACAAATGGTTTGCATAAAAAAGCTGATTTTCAAGGGTCTCTGTCAGCCCACGGCCACTTTCTTCTGTTCTAGATGCCTTACTGAAGCAAAACCCCAGAGAGGCAGATTCTGTTAGTTTTCCTGAACATTTTTTCAACTTCTACCTCATTTTGGTTAGAACTGTCTTTTTTTTTTTTTTTCAACTTTACAAATTGTATTAGTTTTGCCAAATCTTGATTTCTGCTGTTGACCTCAGACAAAACTGATTTTTGAATCCTATTATGCCCTCTAGAGGTGTGACAGACTATCAAGGTATCACTTGATAACCCAGAGAACAGCAAGTGACTGTGGGATAATGAATGCAGTGGAAAGCTAGAACTAATGAAAAATTAAAAAAAAAATTTTTTTTCATTGTTGATACCTGCTGAATTTGTTGCCACTACTTTTAGAGAAATTTGACTTCAGTATTTGTGTTCCAAAATAAAATAGTGAGAGAATTTCTGCTTTGGGGGCAAAAACAGAAACTTTTCTCTATGACAAACATCTACCTTTTGTCTTTCTGCAAACTGTTAATCAGATTCATGGTGTAATTGTTAGCTCAAAAAGGAAACCAGAAAGAATTATAGTACTCTCTCAGAGTATAAATCCATGTAGGGGTTATGCTTGCCAGTGGAAACATTATGTTTTGTCTAATCACCATTTGAAATTTTAATTTTGAGTTGTGGTACTTGGCCAGGAAAGCTACTATTACAGCCTCAAAATCAGGCAAAAACTAGTTCTTTTCAACTCTGTTGGTTTACAGGGGTCCCCAACCTCTGGGATCTAATGACTGATGATCTGAAGTGGAGATGATGTAATAATAATGGAAATAAAGTGCTCAGTAAGTGGAACATGATTGAATCATTCCCCCCTCCCCACCCCAGTCCATGGAAAAATTGTCTTCCATGAAACTGGTCTCCCTGGTGCTAAAAAGGTTGGGGACTGCTGGAATATATTTTACTCAATAAAGTCTCTCTAGAATTCTGTTTTATTATCAAATTCCCTAAACCTTGTGGAAAACATTGTCGTCCCCACCCTGATAATACAGATATCTAGAAAAAGGAGTCATCATTGTACGAAACCGTGGCAGGGACACAGGTAGACTAGTTAGTTCTTGAGTCTCCCAATTCTGTTTTTCTGTCATAAGCTGCATATTACTTCACTGGCCTTATGGCTTAACGAACATAAGGTTCAGCAGAATCTTTGGACATCAAATGGCCTTTGTGAAACAATGTCTTGATGAGTTAAGTAAAAATGAATCAGAAACACATGGACCCAACGTCCCTTGAAATATAAGCAGGCATACAAATCAAGGCAAGGAGCAGTTAACAAACACTGGATTTGGGTTTCCTCAATCTGAAATGTTAAAATAATTAGCAAGGACTTATTGAAGCTGAAAAGTGATCAGTTCCAGTATTCCTAATTCAAAACTGAAATGAAGAGAGGTAGAAGGGTCCTGGAAGAGAAGGGAGTGGCCACAGGGAGCAGGGAGATCTTTGAAAATTAGCGCCAGCCCCCCAATACCCTTGTTTCCCAAAGCTCACACATTTTGTTTTTATTTATTTATCTTTCTTCTCTTCTGCTTTGATTGGCAGTTTTCAGCTGAAGACCTACCTAAAATACTTGGGATCAGTTTAACATAAGTCTTTCTAGTCTCTTCTCCAAGGCAGGAAATGATGACATTTGGTAAGACAATGCTCTGTTCATTCTTGACTTGGAGATAAATTCCTATAATGGCCACTCAGGAAGTTTGGTTAAGTAATCAAGATGAATTTATTTCTTAGTGTGTTGGACTTCTCAGCATTCCCCTAACCCAGAAAATAAATTCTTTCAGAGAGCACTGTAAAAAAGTTGTAAGAAAGAATTATTACCTACTATAATACAGATTTTGAGGTAGATCATAAGCTTGGAGAAAAAAAACAAAAAACTTCAATTGTTAGAAACTGAGAGACAGTGGTTTCCTTGGTTGCTCCTATACTGTGTCTGGGATTCCTAGAATCCCTGCTCTGGCCCAGGTCTTTAGTCTTTTCTTCCTTGCAGAGGCCTCTGGGATTCAGCCAGCTTCCTCTCTTCTTCGTAAGTTGCTTCCCTCCATCCTTTGTGATATTTTTTCCCCACATTCAAGTCTGGCTGCAGAGTACAAAACAATCGCCCATCACTACTCCAGAATGTACATTATTTTTAAAGATTACTTCAGAGACTTTATTGGTAATCATCATGGGAAACTGACCAGAGCCACAAAAATAACAGCCATGGGGAAGTCTTAGAGCTGAGAGAGTAATCTCTGGTCTCTTTCCTGAATTTGTCAACTGAGAGCTTGACTGAGAGCTTGTCTTTTATCTATGAAGGTAGATCTCAGCAACCAGATCCCTCTTCTGCAGGCCAAGTGTATCCCTGCTTTCACCATAGCCCTTGGCCAGGCCTGAAGATTCTAACCAGGTTGCATCACTAATATTTCCTTCTACCAAGTGAGAAATAGGGTGGGGTGGGGTTCCATCTATAAAGTCCTTTTGATTTGAAGACATTTGTTTGTACATTCACTCACTATTGTCCTACCTCCTCCCATTTATGAAAAAAAAAAAAATATATATATATATTTAGCCATTTCAGATCTATCAATCAGGAGCAAACTTAAAAATAGTATTTGTTATCATTTAAATATGAAACATTTCACTTACTCATCAATACAACATATGTTTATGTCAGTTAGGCCTAAAATGCTGGTACTATGAATTCAATGGTCAAGTGTGTGATGTAATTCTCTTAAAAACTGTGAAAGTATTTAGCAATGCCCAAGAGTCCTGGCTGAGGGAAGCAACTTCATTAATTTATTCAACAAACATTCTCATATTGCTTCCTCTAGGGTCTCTACTGATCATATTGAAGCATATGATAAAAAATGACAATAATTTTTTGAGTTTGGGGAGCATTACTATGCCATCCAACACTCCCTTCAATGCAAGACCTTCTTTCAAGGCTTGTATCCGTTATTTCCTTTCCTGCTACTCTAATAATATCTCCCTTCAATTGAGCACCTATTAGGAGGCAGGCACATGACTTATGTTCTCTCATTTAATGTTTGAACAACACTTTGAAATAGGTAACATGAGCCATATTTCATGATCGCACAAAATGAGACTCAGAGAAATTAATTTGCTCAATATAGAGCCCCTGATAGAGTGAAAGAGTTCAAATTTGAACACAGATACAATTCAAAAGCATATTATATTCATCACATTCCCCTCTATTTTCTCAATTGTTTTGAATAGAATGACTAGAACTTTCAAAGAATGGTGATTTCAAAGAAGTCAGTTCTAACCAATCTCACTAATTTATACTTATACCATGATATGTCCACAAAGTATTAGAGCAGTAGGGCATTTATGATAAACAAATGTAACCTTGTTTTTACATAGATGATAACCCCCCAGAAAAAGAATGTTGTCTTTAGAGTGACACTTGAGGCAAAATCAAGACTGCAATCACATCATCTCATTTCTCAAGCTAGTGTGCTTTCTGATCTGTTTTGCCATCTGATATAACCAATCAAATCACACATACTCAAACAGAGAAATTTCACCAAGAAAAAGTAACTCAGAAATCTATCTTACTTCAGCCCCCAAATCATTATGTCTAAGGTCATTGCCAAAGTAACCATTTCTCAAACCAAGGGATCTGAGGAGACTTGTAAGTATTTAGCATTAGGTTCCAGTGACTGTCCAACTTTGAATATACTTGTTGTTTTTGGCTGCTGAGGAGTCAAGATATAAGAAGGAAAGGTTGCAATCTTTCAAGTGTTACTGTACCAATGATATGAGCACTTGTTATACTGGCACCAATCAAGTCCTTGGTTTTCATTTTTTTCAGTATATAGCTGGGTTTAGAAACTGTTCAGTCAACCTATAATAACTTTTTGATTGCTTAGACTCAGAGATCCTTATCAGTCCTAAATAATTGTCCTGTGTTTTCTTTTTCTGTTTGCCACAAGTCCTGGGAATTCAGCCTATTTTCCTATTTCAGTGTAAAAAAATGATAGTGCAGCCACAATTGTTTTTATTGAGGTCTTGTTATATGCAAACACTGTCCTAAGTGCTTTACATGTATTATATCACTAATCCTTATGAAGTAGATCTTGTTATTATTTCCATTTTATAGATGAGAAAACTGAGACAAAGAGAGGTTAAGTAATGTTCCCAAGGTTAAACAATTCTTGGTTGAGCTGTTCTGTAGTATATGATTTTAGTTTCTCCCTCCGTAAAAGGTCTCTCAGTTTTTCTTTGTTCCTCCCGAAATACACACACATATTATATGCCCCCTCTCATCACATTAAAACAAATAGGGTTTTGCTGGGAATTACTGCTACAAAACAAACAGAGAGAAACACAATATGAACACTGGTAAATTACAAGTTTACAGAATCTTATGAAGTTCTTTTGATTACGATTTGTGGTCTGTAGCTTACGACTGCCTCCTGACATGACAACTGGAAGCCCCACTGGTCTTCTGTGCTCTTATTTCCTTGGGGAATCACAGGTTTTTTTTTTTTAACTCGTCTGTGTCTTTTTTTTCCTTGCCTAAAGAAACTGGGATGACTAAATACACTGATAATAGAGGCTGAACCAAAACTGTCCCCTAATCCTATCTCATGGACAGACGTCTCCACTGAGACCCTCCCGACTTCACAGCATGCTCATCACCAGATTTCTGTGTAGTCCAGAAAGATTGATCCCCTTTCAGGGGAAGAGGAAGAAAGGAAGAGGAGAATAAGGAGACAGTGAAATATCCTTATGAGTTAAAGCATAATCAGCTTGCTTTCCTGTAGCATCTTACCGGTAAGGACTGAGAGTGTACCTGGACTTTAAACAGGTCTATCATCTTGTGGGGATGGTAAAATATAGATACAATTAGGAGCACATGGTGAATTGGACCATTGACATTTACTATGGCAACACCGGAGATTGAACTTTTGATTCCTAGCCTATCTGTTGCCCAGGGGTTGGGCTATTGGCAGCAGGCAAGCATATTTCACGCAGAAATGAGCTCCACTGTTTTTTATAATCTAATATTATGCCGACACTCCTATATGTTATAAATAAAATCCTAATTAGAACCAGAAAAACCAAAGAAGTCACTAATGGGAAGACACATGTCTTGGCTCTGCCACTAATTAGTTTTGTAATTTTGGCACATTCTTCAGCTTCTCTGGGACTCAGTTTACTAGTTTTTAAAGTGAGAGAAAAAACATCATTTCTAAGGTATCTTTTAATTCTCACATTTTTTGATTGTAGGAATCATGTGAATAAAAATGCTTTAGAAACTTGAAAACACAGTACTGTAGCAGAACGTATGGTTTTCTATTTTGAATTTTATCAGACTTTGTTTGATTCTGAATTCTAAAACAGGATTGAATATTTTTCAATTAGCTTTGTATGTAGCACCAAACACATATCTAATTGAGGAAGGAAAAGAAACCCTAAAAACCTGTATTGAGGGAAAAAAGAAGTGCTCTTCAGTTTTCTTAGACATTAAATGGCTCATTCAAAGCAACATTTTGATAAATTGTGTAAATGAGAGAGGAACATATGGATTAAATTTTCCTTGAAATACATACGTACTTAAAAATTAAGAAGAAAAAGTGCTTGGCAAAGCCCATTTGGGGTTCTGCCAAATGGGAAACATTTGAAAAATAGTTGAAAATGCAGTTTTATCTCAAGATGCTGCCATATTCACCCATCCTTATTGATTATATATTTTGAAATTTGTTATTTACCCTCCTTGTATTTATTTTTGCAGTTTGTTTTATGCCCTGGGGGCTTGCTCAATTTTGCCACCAGTTTTTTTTTTTTTTTTTTTAAGCAGAACACATAGTCCATTAGTCACTGAAGAGCACATCACAATATCTATCCACTTCCTGTGAGATTCCTGTTAATTGGACTTCTGTGGAGGTTTCAGTTTGATCTCTCCTGGCGTAACAACTGGCATTAATTCATATTGTTGCAATGAAAATTTCTAAGGAGCACTTTGTGGGAGAGAAATAAAGGGGAACTGGTCTTTGAAGATGTAGAATATGGTAAATAACTTTCCAGTAAATCATGCTATTGCAGTGAAAGAGCTTTAAGAGAAGATAAGCCCAGAGTTTCCTGATTATATATAATTCAAAATCAGATAATCAAAAGACTTAGAGATAGCATCCTGCTGGATGGATAAAAGAGTTTGGTTTGTCAATAGATTCTGTGGTATAACTAGAAGAAGAGAAAAATAAAAAATTGTAAAAGTCACAGATTTCTGATCAAACTGGTAGTCCTTCTTAGTTTTAGGGGGTAAATTTATTACAGTAAAATGACTCAGTACAATCTGTGTAATTACTTTACAGCTCCCTACAGACCATTCTGAAGGAAATCAGCCCTAGGATTTCTTTGGAAGGAATGATGCTAAAGCTGAAACTCCAGTACTTGGGCCACTTCATGTGAAGAGTTGATTCATTGGAAAAGACTTTGATGCTGGGAGGGATTGAGGGCAGGAGGAGAAGGGGACGACAGAGGATGAGATGGCTGGATGACATCACTGACTCGATGGGTGTGAGTCTGAGTGAACTCCAGGAGTTGGTGATGGACAGGGAGGCCTGGCGTGCTCCGATTCATGGGGCTGCAAAGAGTCGGACATGACTGAGCAACTGAACTGAACTGAATTGAGCAGACCCTGTGATGGATTTCAGCTGAGCTATTTAAAATCCTAAAAGATAATGCCATTAAAGTGCTGCACTCAATATGCCAGCAAATTTGGAAAACCCAGCAGTGGCCCCAGGACTGGAAAACGTCCGTTTTCATTCCAATCTCAAAGAAAAGCAATGCCAAAGAATGTTCAAGCTACTGTAAAAATGACACTCATTTCACATGCTAGCAAGTAATGCTCAAAAATCCTTCAAGTTAAGCTTCAACAGTATGTGAAACGAGAGCTTCTAGATGTACAAGCTGGATTTAGAAAGAGCAGAGGAACCAGAGATCAAATTGCCAACATTCATTGGATTACAGAAAAAGCAAGAGAATTTTAAAAAAATCTACTTCTGCTTCATTGACTATGATCAAGCCTTTGACTGTGTGGATCACAATAAACTGGAAAATTCTTCAAGAGACAGGAATACCGGAACACCTTACCTGTCTCCAGAGAAATCTGTATGCAGGTCAAGAAGCAACAGTTAGAGCTTTAAATAGAACAACGGACTGGTTCCAAATTAGGAAAGGAGTATGTCAACTATATATTGTCATCCTGCTTATTTTACTTCTATGCAGAGTACATCATGAGCATGCTGGGCTGGATGAATCACAATCGGGAATCAAGATTGCTGTGAGAAATATCAATAACCTCAGATAGCAGAAAGTGAAGAGGAACTAAAGAACCTGTTGATGATGGTGAAAGAGGAGATTGAAAAAGCTGGCTTGAAACCCCAACATTCAAAAAACTAAGATCATGGCATCTGATCCCATCACTTCATGGCAAATAGAAAGGGAAAAAGTGGAAACAGTGACAAATTTTATTTTCTTGGGATCCAAAATCACTGTGGATGTTGATTGCAACCATGAAATTAAAAGACGCTTGCTCCATGGAAGGAAAGCTATGACAAACCTAGATAGTGTATTAAATAGCAGACACATCACTTTGCCGACCAAGGTCTGTATAGTCAAAACTATGCTTTTTCCAGTAGTCATGTATGGATGTAAGAATTGGACCATAAAGAAAGCTGGGCACCGCGGAATTGATGCTTTCAAACTGCGGTGTTGGAGAAGACTCTTGAGAGCCCCTTGGACTGCAAGGAGATCAAACTGGTCAATTGTAAAGGAAATCAACACTGAATGTTCATTGGAGGGACTGATGCTGAAGCTGAGGCTCCAGTAATTTTGGCCACCTGATGTGAAGAGCTGACTCACTGGAAAAGACTGTGAAGCTAGGAAAGATTGAGGGTGAGAGGAGAAGGGGACGACAGAGGATGAAATGGTTGGATGGCATCATCAACTCAATGGACACAAGTTTGAGCAAATTCTGTGAATCAGTGAAGGACAGAGAAGCTTGTTGTGCTGCAGTCCATGAGGTCACAAAGAGTCAGACACAACTCAGCCACTGAACGGCAAACTGCAGACCCTATGGAAGTCACATCTCTGTAGATAAATATACAGATTCAGGTCACTAGGACAGACTCCTGAAACCTGATGTCCTGGGTAAGGTTTTTCTCCCCTTTCCCTACTTCTCCCTCCCTTTTTATAATCTAATCCTTTTAGCTATTTTGTCATGATAATACAAAAAAACAAAAACATTTTCTTGGTGTTAAAATCTCAACACCTAGGTAGTGAAACCATCAGATACAGCCTTCTACTCAGTATATGTCCAAGGCAATGATAAAGTTTATTTTCACAAGATGGTAATGATAGCTTACTTATCCTTTGAGGCTAATCTTTACAACACAGGAATTCATTTTTATTGTTGGGTTGTTCTTTTACTTTTGTAGTATTGAAATGTCATATATTATTTTTAATAATTATTTTCCATGAATTCTTTATAATTTAAAGTCCTCATTGGGCTTATATATTTACCCATGCAAAATTGCAATAGAATTTGCATGGTTTCATGAGCTTTGAAATAAAAGATATTGTAGGCAATTTCGTATAACAACTCAGTAGCAGACACAGAATGACTGTCTTGGAACCTCCCGTGTGCTTTGTTTTATGTTTAGAGGTCCATTCAACATAACAGAGTATATTTGAAATATAAAAGAATTAATGAAAT
This sequence comes from Bos mutus, assembly GCF_027580195.1. Classification (NCBI taxonomy): domain Eukaryota; kingdom Metazoa; phylum Chordata; class Mammalia; order Artiodactyla; family Bovidae; genus Bos; species Bos mutus. The sequence continues at coordinate 47,626,743 of NC_091618.1, forward strand.
TCTTTATTCCACTTACTTAGGGAATATTATATAAGTAATGTTATAAGACCAATTTTGATTTCTGATAACCCAAACATTTAAAATTTACATTATTCCATTCTTCAGTTTGCTTGTTTGAAATGTAGTGACATATTCAGAAAATCTGAAAGGGAAAGGGTAAATGTAATTATTTTGCTAATGGTGGTGCCAGTGGTAAAAAATCCACCTGCCAATGCAGGAGATGCTGTTTCGAACCCTGGATTGGGAAGAACTCCTAGAGAAGGAAATGGCAATCCCACTCCAGTATTCTTGCCTGGGAAATCCCATGGACAGAGAAGTCTGGTAGGCAGCAATCAATGTGGTCTCAAAGAGTCAGACACAACAGAGCACACACATTGTGGGATATTATTTCAGTTTATGAATGAAGGACGCTAAAATACTGAAGCATCTTCCTCAATGTAAGGTGTTACTCATATTTAGGTCAAACCTAAGTATATAGTGGTCTTTTGAAAACTTAGATTATTGTCATAGTTTCTTAGTTACTAAAGTACTTTGAAGAAAGCAATTTTATTGAGGTGTCATTTATATATCACAAAATGTACCTACTTTAAGTATACATCTAGATGAGTTTTGACAAATGTATACATCTGTGGGACCACCATCACCAGTCAAGATATAAAATATTCATATCACCCCTCAAATTTCCTTTGTTTTCCTTTGTAGTCCTTTCCCTTGCTTAAAGATCCTTGGCAACCCCAGACTGACTTTATATCTCAATAGAGTAGTTTTGCCTATTCCAGAATTTGATATAAATTCAGTTTTAAATTCAGTTTTATTATATGTACACTTCTGTGTCCTACTTCTTTCACACAGCACCATAATTTTTTAGATTTATCCATATTATATGTATCAGTAGTTTGCTCTGTTTACTACTGAATATGTTCCACCTTATGACTATATTACAACTTTTCTGTGTACACTTTGGTTGTTTCCACCTTTTGGCTATTATGAATAAAGCTGCTGTGAACATTTATGCACAGGTCTTTGTGTGGACATATATTACATTTCTCTTGGGTAACTAGGTGTGAAATGGATGGGCTGTCTGATAAAGTATGTTCTACTTTTTAATGAACTTTTTTTCAAAATGTTTTTCCAAGTTAACTGCACAATTTTATACTGCCACTAAAACTATGTGTGAGTTCTCGTCACTGCATATTTCACTAACTTCTGGTATTATTATGATTTTTTGATATTAGCCATTCTAGTGGTACATAATGGTATCCTGTGATTTTAATTCATGTTTCCCTGATAACTAGTGATGCTGAACATCTTTTCTTGTGCATATAGGCTATTTGTATACATATATTTTGTGAAGCATCTGTTTAAACCTTTTACCTTTTTTAAATTAGGCTGTTTTCTTTTTGAGTCATACAAGTTCTTTGTATATTCTAGATAAAAGTTCTTTGTGAGACATATGAGCTCCTAATTATTTAAAAAGCTTTTGGGGAGCAATATTTTATCAGGGAATATTATATCCTGGGAATATTGTATCAGTTTATCTTATGAAAAATAAATTTCCTCTCAACAACAAAAAACTAAACAACTCAATTCAAAAATAGGCAAAGGACTTGAATAAACATTTCTCCAAATAAAAAATATAAATGGCCAATTAATAAATGAAAATATGCTCAGTGTCACTAACTGCTGTTGTTGTTGTTTAGTCACTAAATTGTGTCCAACTCCTTTGTGATCCCATGGACTGTAGCCTGCCAGACTTCTCTGTCCATGGGGTTTCCTAGGAAAGAATACTGGAGTGGATTGCCATTTCCTTCTCTAGGGGATATTCCTGACCCAGGGAATGAACCCATGTCTCCTGCATTGGCAGGTAGATTATTTACCACCAGGGAAGCCCAGACTAATCCTAGGGAAATGCAAATCAAAACCAAAGTGAGAAACCACTTCATGCCCATTAGGATGTATCTTATAGTAAACAAACAACTCCAAACCAGCAAGTATTGGCTAGGATGTGGATAAATTGGAACCTTTGGGCATTGCTTGTAGGAATGTAAAATGGTGCATCTTCTGTGATAAATAGTATGTTTGATTTTTCAAGAAAGAATATAGAATTACCATATAATCCAGAAATTCCACTTCTAGGTATATACACAAGAGAATTGAAAGCAGGAATGTGAACAGATATTTTTATACCAATATGTGTAGTAGCATCATTCAATAGCTTTTTAAAAGGTGTAAAGAATCCAAATGTCTATGGACAAATGAAAGGATAAACAAAATACAAATATATACTTTCAATGGAATATTATTCAGTCTTTAAAAGAAATGAAATGAAATTCTAATATGTGCAACAACATGGATAAACTTTGAAGACATGCTGGTGAGATAAACCAGACACAGAAGGACAAATGATAAATACTGTTTGATTCCCGATATATGAGGTACCTAGAGTAGTCAAATCATAAAGACAGAAAGCAGAAGAGTGGTTACCAGGGGCTAGCTGATATTAGCCTAAAATAAGATGTTATAAATATATGATACGTAAGCCTTATGGTAACTATAAAGGAAATATCTATAATAAATACCCAAAAGATTATGATAAAGGTGTAAAAGCATGCCCCCACAAAAAAATAATCAAATCACAAAGGAAGACAATAAGAGAGGAAGGAAGAAACAGGATCTGCAAAACACTCAGGAAAAATAATGAACAAAATGGCAATAGTAAGTTCTTACCTATCAATAATTACTTAGATTAAACGGATTAAATTCTCTAATCAAAAGAGACAGAATAATTGAATGGATAAAACACCAAAACCCATCTCTATGTTGCCTACAAGAGACTCACTTTAGCTTTAAGGACACACATAGACTGAGCCTGGGGTCGCAGAGAGTCGGACACGACTGAGCGACTGAACTGAACTGATAGACTGAGAATGAAGGGATGAGAAAAAGATACTTTAAACAAATAGTAGCCCAAAGAAAGCAAGGTAACTATACTTATATCAGCCCAAATAGTATTTAAGTAAAAAATGGTCAAAGAGACAAAGAAAGTTGTTATATAATGTTAGAGAGGTATATTCACCAAGATGATAAAACAATTGCAAATATTTATGCATCTAACATTGGAGCATCTAAATATACAAGGCAGATACTAACAGAACTAAAAGGAGAAATAAATAGCTATACAATAATAACTGAGGACTTTAATACTCCACTCTCAACAATGGCTAAATCATCCAGGCAGAAAATCAATAAGGAAATAGCAAATTTGAACAGCACTGTTGACCATCCAACAACAGCTAAACATATGTTCTTTTCAAGGGCACATGAAATATTTTCTAGGATAGATCATATGTTAGACCACAAAACAAATCTCAACAGATTCAAATAGATAGAAATTATATCAAGTATTTTTTCCAACCACAATGGTATGAAACTAGAAACTATAACAAGAGGAAAGCTGGAAAAATCACTGAATTCACAAAAACATGGAAATTAAACAACACTGTCCTCAACAGCCAATGGATCAAAGAAGAGATCAAAAAGGAAATTTAAAAAGTATGTTGAGAAAATGAAAATGGAAATAACTTTCCAAATTTATAGGATGCAACAAAAATAGTTCTAGAAGAGTTCTTAGCAATAAATGCATATCTCAAGAAAAAAAGAAAGATCTTAAACAGGCAACCTAACTTTATACCTCAAAGAACTAGAAATAGAAGAACAAACTAAGCCCAAAGTTAGTTGAAGGAAGGAAATAATAAAGATTGGCTTCCTAGGGGCTCAGTGGTAAAGAATTTGCCTGTCAATGCAGGAGACCCAACAGATGTGAATTCGATCTCTGAGTTGGGAAGATCCCCCGGAGAAGGAAATGGCAACCCACTCCAGTATTCTTGCCTGGAAAATCCCATGGACAGAAGGGCCTAACAGGCTATGGTCTGTCAAGTCCCAAGAGTTGAATATGACTGAAAGACTAAACCACCACCAAATAAAATAGACAATAGGAAAACAATAGGAAAGATTAATAAAACTAAGAGTTGCCAATAAATATAGGTTATATGAAGTAGACAAATTCCTGAAAGACACAAATTATCAGAGCTCACTTAAGATAGATATAAACTGAACAATATTATATCTGTTAAAGAAATCAAAAGTGTAGTTAGAAAACTTCCTAAAAGGTGAAGGGGAAATTCCAAACTTCAGGTCCAGAATATTGGTGAATTCTACAAATATTTAAAAAATAACTAATAGTAATTCTATATTACTTATCTATGAGCCCAGAATTACCATAATACTAAAACCAACCATATTTGGATACTTGATTTACAAAAGTGGCACTAAAGAACAATATGAGAAGAATGATTTTTAAAAAGATCATAGCTCATTTTGTTTATTCATGTGGAAAGAAATAAACCTAGACATCAGCTGTCAGAAAATTAAATGTTTTGGTTATTCATCTAAATGTGAAACGTAAAACTATAAATCTTCTAGAAATCAATGTATGAAGATAGAAGACCTCTTCGTAGATTTGGGACAAAGGTTTTTGAAATAGGACAGAAAAAAGCACTAACCACAAAGGTAAAGATCATATGTTGAACAACATTAAAATTAAGAATTCCTTTTGTCAAGAGATACCATGAAAAGAGTGAGAAAGTCCACAGATGGAGGCAAGATATTTTCATGTATAAAAATAACAAATGACTTGACTCCACAATTATGGGATGGATCTACCTGGTTAACACCAGGCTATGGTCATTTACGTTTAAAAGATCCTCTATGTTGGAAACAATTAAATCATACTAAGAAAGATCAACCTATTAATAATATGAAACTAGGCTGGGTAATTTGTGAATCACAAAAAGAGTGATTGGTATCAATTAGAACTCAGTGGATTTGTGGTACTAATTTATGGCCTCAACATTTACAGGGATGGATATGAAGGTGTAGCCTGGGATTCACACGAACTTAAGGTCATACACGTTAACAAATTAGAGGTAACCCCAACCAATCTATCATGGGTACAAGTCCAATGGGTAAAAAATCTGTATTCTACTGCTCTGATCATTTAGCAGCTATTTTTGTGCCTTCAAAGGGATTGGAGGATGTAACTGGTCATATCAAAGTCTTAACAATTTTCACTCAATAAGCTTTGAAAGAAAGTGAAAGTGAAAGTTGCTAGTTGTGTCTGACTCTTTGTGACCCCATTGCCTATACAGTCCATGGAATTCTCTAGGCCAGAATACTGGAGTGGGTACCCTTTTCCTTCTCCAGGGGATTTTCCTTCTTCTGCGTTGCAGGCAGATTCTTTACCAGCTGAGCCACAAGGAAGCCCCAAAATACTGGAGTGGGTAGCCTATGCCTTCTCCAGCAAATCTTCCCAACCCAAGAATCAAATCAGGGTCTCTTGCATTGCAAGAGGATTCTTTATCAGTTGAGCTATCAGGGAAGCCTCAAGTTTGAAAGTGAAAGTGAAAGTCCCTCAGTCGTGACCAACTCTTTGCAACCCCATGGACTGTATAGTCCATGGCATTCTCTAGGCCAGAATACTGGAATGGGTACCCTTTCCCTTCTCCAGGGGATCTTCCCAACACAGGGATGAAACCCAGGTCTCCTGCATTGCAGGTGGATTCTTTACCAGCTGAGCCACAAGGGAAGCCGAAGAATACTGGAGTGGGTAACCTATCCCTTCTCCAGCAGATCTTCCTGATCCAGGAATTGAACTGGGGTCTCCTGCATTGCAGGCGGATTCTTTACCAACTGAGCTATCAGGGAAGCTTTAAATGATAGTAACCTGGCTATTGGGGTTTCTCAGGTGGTGCTAGCAGTAAAGAACTTGCCTGCCAGTGCAGGAGACTTAAGAGATGTGGGTTCAACCCCTGGGTTGGAAAGATCCCCTAGAGAAGGCCATGACATCCGACTCCAGTATTTTTGCCTGGAGAATCCCTTGGACAGAGGAGCCTGGTGGGCTATATAGTCCATAGGGTCGCACAGAGTCGGACAACTGAAGCGACTTAGCATGAGAATAAAATAAGCCAAATTTAGGGGAACATTTTTTTTTTTTGAAACATACACACATTCACATCTAGAGTGTGACTGTCAGAAGAGGTTCTATGCATATCAAGAACTGGAGTGTGGAAAACCGATCACTCTTAAACTGGCACTCACCACCATCTAAGCTCAGACCCTTTGGGCACACAGGGCAGCAGGAGATGCTGTCTTATGGTTGACCTAGTCCATTGGCATTCTCCCGATCACCAAGAGACTGCTGTAGACGTGATGATGGATTATCCTTTCCCACCAGGTTGGAAATGGCCACGTTTTATTGTTCCCCAAATATAGCAAATGCACTTTTAACTCTGTCTTGCTCATGTCATTTCCTTCCTCTCAAGAATAACTTTAGGGGTGGTCCTAAGATGGTGGAGGAATAAGACGGGGAGACCACTTTCTCCTCCACAAATTCATCAAAAGAACATTTGAACGCTGAGTAAATTCTACAAAACAACTTCTGAATGCTGGAAGAGGACATCAGTTCAGTTCAGTTCAGTTCAGTTGCTCAGTCATGTCCGACTCTTTGCGACCCCATGAATCGCAGCACGCCAGGCCTCCCTGTCCATCACCAACTCCCAGAGTTCACTCAGACTCATGTCCATTGAGTCAGTGATGCTATCCGGCCATCTCATCCTCTGTCGTCCCCTTCTCCTCCTGCCCCCAATCTCTCCCAGCATCAGAGTCTTTTCCAATGAGTCAACTCTTCGCATGAGGTGGCCAAAGTACTGGAGCTTCAGCTTTAGCATCATTCCTTCCAAAGAAATTCTAGGGCTGATCTCCTTCAGAATGGACTGGTTGGATCTCCTTGCAGTCCAAGGGACTCTCAAGAGTCTTCTCCAACACCACAGTTCAAAAGCATCAATTCTTCGGCACCCAGCCTTCTTCACAGTCCAACTTTCACATCCATACACGACCACAGGAAAAACCATAGCCTTGACTAGTCAGACCTTTGTTGGCAAAGTAATGTCTCTGCTTTCACTATGCTATCTGGGTTGGACATAACTTTCCTTCCAAGGAGTAAGAGTCTTTTAATTTCATGGCTGCAATAACCATCTGCAGTGATTTTGGACCCCCCAAAAATAAAGCCTGACACTGTTTCCACTGTTTCCCCATCTATTTCCCATGAAGTGTTGGGACCGATGCCATGATCTTAGTTTTCTGAATGTTGAGCTTTAAGCCAACTTTTTCACTCTCCATTTTCACTTTCATCAAGAGGCTTTTTAGTTCCTCTTCACTTTCTGCCTTAAGGGTGGTGTCATCTGAAGAGGACATCAGGCACCCAGAAAAGCAGCCCATTGTCTTCGAAAGGAGGTAGGAAAAAATATAAAAGATAAAAAGAGAGACAAAAGAGGTGGGGACAGACATCCGTCCCGGAAAGGGAGTCTTAAAAAAGAGAGAAGTTTCCAAACACCAGGAAACACTCTCACTGGTGAGTCTGTGGCGAGCCTTGGAACCTCAGAGGGCAACATAACCAGGAGGAAAAATAAATAAATAATTAAAACCCACAGATTATGAGCCCAACGGTAACTCCCAGTGGAGAAGCAGCAAAGACGCCCACATCCGCCACTAGCAAGCAGGGGCTGGGCAGGGAGGCATGGGCTGCATTGCTTAGAGTAAGGACCGGGCCTGAATGCCCCGAGGGCAATCTGAGGGAACTAACTTGAGATAGCAAACCAGACTGTGGGATAGCTATCCCGTGAAAAGCCCTAACCTAAGACACTGCCAGGCCTGCTCACAGAACAAAGGACTGAGCAGAGCTAGCCGGCTGCAGACCAGCCCATCCCCCACTAGAGACAGGCAGGCGAGGGCAGTCAGAGCCAGAAGGGGGCAACTGTGGCCCCAGAGAGGCATCATCTAGCAAACTGCAAGCAGGCTTCTTTGCTAACCAAGACTTCTTGGGATTCTGGATGGTCGACATCCACGGAGAGGGTCGCGGCCAGAGATCACCTCCCCAGAAGAGAAACATGGCACACCTGAGAAGGTGCGATAGTTGTACACCCAGAAAACCAAGCAGCAGGGACGGGGGAGGCGATAAATCGCAGCGACCATGCTCGCCAAGCACCTGGTCACCTGAGCTGCTTGTACCTGGGAAGGGCACAAAACGCAGGCCCAACAGAGTCTGTGCCTCTGAGGACTACCCGAGTACCTGAACCTGAGCAGCTTAGACCTGAGAAGTGCATACAACCCAGGACCCACCTCAGACAGTTCCCAGCAGAGCAACCTAGAGCCTAAGCAGTGTAGTCAGGGAAAGCACACGCGCCGTGAGTGGAGCAAACCCAGTGTGGCCGGGACACTGCGAACACACGCCACTGTTATTTGTTTGCAAAGTTCCTTCCTCCCCACAGCACGACTGAACAAGTGAGCCTAAAAAAGTGTCCACCACCGCCCCCTTGTGTCAGGGCGGAAATTAGACACTGAAGAGATCAGCAAACAAAAGAAGCTAAAACAGAGGGAACCGCCTTGGAAGTGACAGGTGCAATAGATTAAAACCCTGTAGTTAGCACTGACTACATAGGAAGGGGCCTATAGATCTTGAGAAGTATATCCAGATCAAGGAACTATCTGAAAATGAACTGACCCCACATTGTCTGCAACAGCTCTAGAGAAAGTCCTAGATGTATTTTTACTATTATCATTCTTTAAGTTAAAAAAACTTTTTTTAATTTTTAAGTTCTCTATTACTCCTTTCATTTTCACTTTTATAACCTACTATTACTTTGGGGGAAAAAAGACCCTATTTTTTAAATCAAACTTCATATATATATATTTTATAATTTTTGTGACTTTGTTTTTTTCTTTAATACTGTATTTTTGAGAATCCAACCTCTACTCTGGATTTTTAATCTTTGCTTTTTTGGTATTTGTTATCAATTTTGTACCTTTAAGAACCCAATCTTCAGTACCCATTTTTACTTGGGAGTGAGATTACTGGCTTGACTGCTCTCTCCCCCTTTGGACTCTTCTTTTTCTCCACCAGGTCACCTCTATCTCCTCCCTCCCCCTTCTCTTTTCTACCCAACTCTGTGAATCTCTTTGTGTGTTCCAGACTGTGGAGAACACTTAGGGAACTGATTACTGGCTGAATCTGTCTCTCTCCTTTTTGTTCTCCCCTTTATTCTCATGGCCACCTCTGTCTCCTTCCTCCCTCTTTTCTTCTCTGTGTAACTCCATGAACATCTCTGAGCAGTCCAGACTGTGGAGTACATATAAGGAAGTGATTACTGGCTAGCTTGCTCTCTCCTCTTTTGATTCCCCCTCTTCTCCTCCTGGTCACCTCTATGTCCCTCCTCCATCTTTTCTTCTCTGTGTAACTCCATGAACATCTCTGAGCAGTCCAGACTGTGGAGTACATATAAGGAAGTGATTACTGGCTAGCTTGCTCTCTCCTCTTTTGATTCCCCCTCTTCTCCTCCTGGTCACCTCTATGTCCCTCCTCCATCTTTTCTTCCATATGTAACTCTGTGAACTTCTCTGGGTGTCCCTCACTGTGGAGAAACTTTTCATCTTTAACCTAGATGTTTTACCATCGGTGCTATATAGGTGGAGAAGTCTTGAGGCTACTGTAAGAATAAGACAGAAAACCAGAGGCAGGAGGCTTAAGTCCAAATCCTGAGAACACCAGAGAACTCCTGACTCCAGGGAATATTAATTGATAGGAGCTTATCAAAAGCCTCCATATCTACACTGAAACCAAGCACCACCCAAGGGCCAACAAGTTCCAGAGCAAGACATACCATGCAAATTCTCCAGCAACACAGGAACATAGCCCTGAGCTTCAATATAGAGGTTGCCCAAAGTCACACCAAACCCATTGACATCTCATAACTCATTACTGGATACTTCATTGCACTCCAGAGAGAAGAAATCTGGCTCCACCCACCAGAACACCGACACAGGCTTCCCTAACCAGGAAACCTTGACAAGCACCTCTCTAACCCCACCCACAATGAGGAAACTCCACAATAAAGAGAACTCCACAAACTGCCAGATACAGAAAGGCTGCCCCAAACAGAGCAATATAAACAAGATGAAAAGGCAGAGAAATACCCAGCAGGTAAAGGAACAGGATAAATACCCACCAAACCAAACAAAAGAGGAAGAGATACAGAATCTACCTGATAAAGAATTCTGAATAATGATAGTGAAAATGATCCAAAATCTTGAAAACAAAATGGAGTTACAGATAAATAGCCTGGAGGCAAGGATTGAGAACATGCAAGAAAGGTTTAACAAGGACCTAGAAGAAATAAAAAAGAGTCAATATATAATGAATAATGCAATAAATGAGATCAAAAATACTCTGGAGGGAACCACCAGTAGAATAACGGAGACAGAAGATAGGATAAGTGAGATAGAAGATAGAATGGTAGAAATAAATGAATCAGAGAGGAAAAAAGAAAAATGAATTAAAAGAAATGAGGACAGTCTCAGAGACCTCTGGGACAATATTAAACACCCAACATTCGAATCATAGGAGTCCCAGAAGAAGAAGGCAAAAAGAAAGACCATGAGAAAATACTTGAGGAGATAATAGTTGAAAACTTCCCTAAAAAGGGGAAGGAAATAATCACCAAAGTCCAAGAAACCCAGAGAGTCCCAAAAAGGAAAACCCAAGGCTAAATACCCCAAGACACATATTAATCAAATTAACAAAGATCAAACCCAAAGAACAAATATTAAAAGCAGCAAGGGAAAAACAACAAATAACGCACAAGGGGATTCCTGTAAGGATAACAGCTGATCTTTCAAGAGAAACTCTTCAGGCCAGGAGGGAATGGCAAGACATACTTAAAGTGATGAAAGAAAATAACCTACAGCCCAGATTACTGTACCCAGCAAGGATCTCATTCAAATATGAAGGAGAAATTAAAAGCTTTACAGACAAGCAAAAGCTGAGAGAATTCAGCACCACCAAACCAGCTCTCCAACAAATGCTAAAGGATCTTCTCTACACAGGAAACACAGAAAGGGTGTATAAACTCAAATCCAAAACAATAAAGTAAATGGCAATGGGATCATACTTATCAATAATTACCTTAAATGTAAATGGGTTGAATGCCCCAACCAAAAGACAAAGACTGGCTGAATGGATACAAAACAAGACCCCTATATATGTTGTCTACAAGAGACCCACCTCGAAACAAGGGACACACACAGACTGAAAGTGAAGGGCTGGAAAAAAATATTCCATGCAAATAGAGACCAAAAAAAGCAGGAATAACAATACTCATATCAGATAAAATAGACTTTAAAACAAAGGCTGTGAAAAGAGACAAAGAAGGAAACTACATAATGATCAAAGGATCAATCCAAGAAGAAGATATAACAATTATATATGCACCCAACATAGGAGCACCACAATATGTAAGACAAATGCTAACAAGTATGAAAGGGGAAATTAACAATAACACAATAAAGTGAGAGACTTTAATACCCCACTCACACCTATGGATAGATCAACTAAACAGAAAATTAACAAGGAAACACAAACTTTAAATGATACAATAGACCAGTTAGACCTCAGTTCAGTTCAGTTCAGTCGCTCAGTCGTGTCCGACTCTTTGCGACCCCATGAATCGCAGCATTCGAGGCCTCCCTGTCCATCACCAACTCCCGGAGTTCACCCAGACTCACGTCCATCGAGTCAGTGATGCCATCCAGCCATCTCATCCTCTGGCGTCCCCTTCTTCTCCTGCCCCCAATCCCTCCCAGCATCAGAGTCTTTTCCAATGAGTCAACTCTTTGCGTGAGGTGGCCAAAGTACTGGAGTTTCAGCTTTAGCATCATTCCTTCCAAAGAAATCCCAGGGCTGATCTCCTTCAGAATGGAGTTCAGTTAGACATAATTGATATCTATAGGACATTTCACCCCAAACAATGAATTTCACCTTTTTCTCAAGTGCACACAGAACCTTCTCCGGGATAGATCACATCCTGGGCCATAAATCTAGCCTTGGTAAATTCAAAAAAACTGAAATCATTCCAAGTGTCTTTTCTGACCACAAGGCAGTAAGATTAGATCTCAATTACAGGAGAAAAACTATTAAAAATTCCAACATATGGAGGCTGAACAACACACTGCTGAATAACCAACAAATCACAGAAGAAATAAAAAAAGAAATCAAAATATGCATAGAAATGAATGAGAATTAAAACACAACCCAAAACCTGTGGGACACTGTAAAAGCAGTGCTAAGGGGAAGGTTCATAGCAATACAGGCATACCTCAAGAAACAAGAAAAAAGTCAAATAAATAACCTAACTCTATCACTGGGTTGGAAAGATCCCCTGGAGAAGGAAATGGCAACCCACTCCAGTACTCTTGCCTGGAAAATTCCATGGACAGAGGAGCCTGGTAGGCTACAGTCCATGGGGTCGCAAAGAGTCGGACACGACTGAGCGACTTCACTTCACTCACACCTAAAGCAACTAGAAAAGGAAGAAATGAAAAAGCCCAGGATTGGTAGAAGGAAAGAAATCTTAAAAATTAGGGCAGAAATAAATGCAAATGAAACAAAAGAGACCATAGCAAAAATCAACAAACCAAAAGCTGGTTCTTTGAAAAGATACATAAAATCGACAACCATTAGCCAGACTCATCAAGAAACAAAGGGAGATAAAGCAAATCAATAAAATTAGAAACAAAAATGGAGAGATCACAACAGACAACACAGAAATACAAAGGATCATAAGAGACTACTATCAGCAACTATATACCAATAAAATGGACAACTTGGAAGAAATGGACAAATTCTTAGAAAAGTACAACTTTCCAAAACTGAACCAGGAGGAAATAGAAAATTTTAACAGACCCATCACAAGCACAGAAATTGAAGCTGTAATCAGAAATCTTCCAGCAAACAAAAGCCCAGGACCAGATGGCTTCACAGCTGAATTCTACCAAAAATTTAGAGAAGAGCTAATATCTATCCTACTCAAACTCTTCCAGAAAATTGCAGAGGAAGGTAAACTTCCAAACTCATTCTGTGAGGCCACCATCACCCTAATACCCAAACCTGACAAAAATGCCACAAAAAAATAAATAAATAAAAACAAACTACAGGCCAATATCACTGATGAACATAGATGCAAAAATCCTTAACAAAATTCTAGCAATCAGAATCTAACAACACATTAAAAAGATCATACATCATGACCAAGTGGGCCTTATCCCAGGGATGCAAGGATTCTTCAATATCTGCAAATCAATCAATGTAATATACCACATTAACAAACTGAAAAATAAAAACCATATGATTACCTCAATAGATGCAGAGAAAGCCTTTGACAAAATTCAACATCCATTTATGATAAAAACCCTCCAGAAAGCAGGAATAGAAGGAACACACCTCAACATAATAAAAGCTATATATGACAAACCCACAGCAAACATTATCCTCAATGGCGAAAAATTGAAAGCATTTCCCCTAAAGTCAGGAATAAGACAAGGGTGCCCACTCTCACTACTACTATTCAACATAGTTTTGGAAGTTTGGGCCACAGCAATCAGAGCAGAAAAAGAAATAAAAGGAATCCAAATTGGAAAAGAAGAAGTAAAACTCACTGTTTGGAGATGACATAATCTTCTACATAGAAAACCCTAAAGACTCCACCAGACAATTACTAGAGCTAATCAATGAATATAGTAAAGTTGCGGAATATAAAATCAACACACAGAAATCCCTTGCATTCCTATACACTAATAATGAGAAAATAGAAAGAGAAATTAAGGAAACAATTCCATTCACCACTGCAATGAAAAGAACAAAATACTTAGGAATATATCTACCTAAAGAGACTAAAGACCTATAGATAGAAAACTATAAAACACTGGTGAAAGAAATCAAAGAGGACACTAATAGATGGAGAAATATACTGTGTTCATGGATTGGAAGAATCAATATAGTGAAAATGAGTACACTACCTAAAGCAATCTATAGATTCAATGCAATCCCTATCAAGCTACCAACAGTATTTTTCACAGAGCTAGAACAAACAATTTCACAATTTGTATGGAAATACAGAAAACCTCGAATAGCCAAAGCAATCTTGAGAAAGAAGAATGGAACTGGAGGAATCAACCTGCCTGACTTCAGGCTCTACTACAAAGCCACAGTCATCAAGACAGTATGGTACTGGCACAAAGACAGAATATAAATCAATGGAACAAAATAGAAAGCCTAGAGATAAATCCTTGCACCTATGGACACCTTATCTTTGACAAAGGAAGCAAGAATATACAATGGAGAAAGGAAAATCTCTTTAACAAGTGGCGCTGGGAAAACTGGTCAACTACTTGTAAAAGAATGAAACTAGAACACTTTCTAACACGATACACACAAAAAAACTCAAAATGGATTAAAGATCTAAACGTAAGAATCTAAACTATAAAACGTAATAATAAACTATAAACTATACAAACTATAAACTATATAAACTCTAAACTATTATAAACTATAAAACGTAAGAATCTAAACTATAAAACTCCTAGAGGAGAACATAGGCAAAACACTCTCCAACATAAATCACAGCAGGATCCTCTATAACCCACCTCCCAGAATATTGGAAATAAAAACAAAAATAAACAAATGGGACCTAATTAAAATTAAAAGCTTCTGCACAACAGAGGAAACTATAAGCAAGGTGAAAAGACAGCCTTCAGAATGGGAGAAAATAATAGCAAATGAAGCAACTGACAAATAATTAATCTCAAAAATATACAAGCAACACCTGCAGCTCAATTTCAGAAAAATAAATGACCCAATCAAAAAATGGGCCAAAGAACTAAACAGACATATCTCCAAAGAAGACATACAGATGGCTAACAAACACATGAAAAGATGCTCAACATCACTCATTATCAGAGAAATGCAAATCAAAACCACAATGAGGTACCATTTCACGCCAGTCAGAATGGCTGCTTTCCAAAAGTCTACAAGCAATAAATGCTTGAGAAGGTGTGGAGAAAAGGGAACCTTCTTACACTGTTCGTGGGAATGCAAACTAGTACAGCCACTATGGAGAACAATATGGAGATTCCTTAAAAAACTGGAAATAGAACTGCCATACAACCCAGCAATCCCACTGCTGGGCATACACACTGAGGAAACCAGAATTGAAAGAGACACTTGTACCCCAATGTTCATCACAGCACTGTTTATAATAGCCAGGATATGGAAACAACCTAGATGTCCATCAGCAGATGAATGGATAAGAAAGCTGTGGTACATATACACAATGGAGTATTACTCAGCCATTAAAAAGAATACATTTGAATCAGTTCTAATGAGGTGAATGAAACTGGAGCCTATTATACAGAGTGAAGTAAGCCAGAAAGAAAAACACCAATACAGTATAATAATACATACATATGGAATTTAGAAAGATGGTAATGACAACCCTGTATGCAAGACAGCAAAAAAGACACAGATGTATAGAACACTCTTTTGGACTCTGTGGGAGAGGGCGAGGGTGGGATGATTTGGGAAAATGGCATTGAAACATGTATATTATCATATGTGAAATGAATCGCCAGTCTAGGTTTGATGCATGATACAGGATGCTCGGGGCTGGTGCACTGTGATGACCCAGAGGGATGGGATGGGGAGGGAGGTGGGAGGGGGGTTCAGGATGGAGAACACATGTACTCCCGTGGCAGATTCATGTCAACGTATGGCAAAACCAATACAATATTGTAATTAGCCTTCAATTAAAATAAATAAATTTATATTAAAAAAAGAATCACTTTATATCAGCCAGAGTCTTGGCAGCAGAATTAGTATATATAATTCAGGCAGCCCAGTAAAACAGGAAAGTGCAGAGCCTTTTATTCAGAAGTCTTAGGGACTGGATTCCAAGACAGAATGCAGCAGTTCATGAAGCCAGGTGTGGGTTCTTCCTCAGTGAAGCCAGGTATGGGTCCAGATGTGACTGCTTGGGTCATATACTGTGAAGCCAGCCCCACCTGGCAGGAAACAGACAACACACTCACCCGGATTTCTGAAGTAAATTTTAATGAAGAGATCATCTACAGAAATGTGTGCAGAATTGAGGGAATTTGATAATGCACATGGAAGCACCCAGGCATTAGCTTGGGGTAAAGAATCCACCTGCAGTGCAGAAGACCAAAGGTTAGATCCCTGGGTCAGGAAGATCTGCCGTAGAAGGAAATGGCAACCCACACCAATATTCTTGCCTGGAGAATTCCATGGCCAGAAGAGCCTGGTGGGTTACAGTCCATGGGATCACAAAGAATTGGACATGACTGAGCTATAAACATGCACAAACACACACACACAGAGGCATTAGCTGGCTACAACAGCAAGCTTTGCTGCCCAAGGCCTGGGGCATGGCCAGAACCAAGTTGAGAGCTAACACCATGGGTCAGTCACCCCCAAAGAGCTGAGGCCATAGCAGAATAAAATTACTGTCAGAATTGTGACAACACACGGCAGTGGGGTGGGGGAGGGAGTGGGAGGTGAGTAGTAAATAGCTCTTTACCCGTCTCCATTGTTCAGCTTTTTCCAGTGGTCATGTATGGATGTGAGAGTTGGACTGTGAAGAAAGCTGAGTGCCGAAGAATTGATGCTTTTGAACTGTGGTGTTGGAGAAGACTCTTGAGAGTCCCTTGGACTGCAAGGAGATCCAATCAGTCCATTCTAAACGAGATCAGTCCTGGGTGTTCTTTGGAAGGAATGATGCTAAAGCTGAAACTCCAGTACTTTGGCCACCTCATGCAAAGAGTTGACTCATTGGAAAAGACTCTGATGCTGGGAGGGATTGAGAGCAGGAGGAGAAGGGGACGCCAGAGGATGAGATGGCTGGATGGCATCACTGACTCAATGGGTGTGAGTTTGAGTGAACTCCAGGAGTTGGTGATGTACAGGGAGGCCTGGAGTGCTGCAATTCATGGGGTCGAAGAGTTGGACATGACTGAGTGACTGAACTGAACTGATTGTTCAGCTGGTACCTCTTGTTGACTGAATCCATCAAGCAGCCAGAGGGAAAGAAGGCCTGGGTAATCCTGGACAGCTTCCTGGGGACCCACACAAGATACAGAAAAATGAAGACTGAATCTGGGAGCAAACAGATTAACCAACACAATCAACTGGTAGCATACATTCCATCCTTTAGAAGAGTTGGAATGGTAGAAGTTAGAAGAGTCTACCTTGAGTCTACCTTAGAATCAGGGGAACAGCTTTAAAAATATTATTCCCTAGGTCCCAGTCCTAGAGATTTTGGTTTCTTGATCTGGGGTACAACCTGGCCATCAGGATATTTAATGTCTTCCCAGGTGTTTCTAATGGGCAGCCAAAGGTGAGCTGTGGAGTAAGATCTCTCAATCTCAGCACCATTGACATTTGGGGCCAGATAATTCTTTGTTGTGGAGGCTGTTCTGGGTATTGTGGAATTCTTAGAGGCAGCCTCATCTCTACTGACTAGATGCCAGATGCAACAGTCAGTTATAACAACCAAAAATGTTGGCAGGCACTGCTGAATGTCTCCCTGTAAGTGAAGTGAAGTCGCTCAGTCGTGTCCGACTCTTAGCGACCCCATGGACTGCAGCCCACCAGGCTCCTCCATCCATGGGATTTTTCAGGCAAGAGTACTGGAGTGGGATGCCATTGCCTTCTCCGCAGACTTAGGTTAGTATGAACATAAAAGATATTTTTTGAAATGTATATTCATAAATTTTTAAAGTAAAAGATCCACCCATTTTCTGAATAGATTATTATTTCACACGTTTATTATACCTAATAATTCCAAATCAAAGGCAGGCAAGTAGGTGAAAAATAGTTTCAAATGAGTCTGCCACTGCTGCTGCTAAGTCGCTTCAGTCGTGTCTGACTCTGTGCGACCCCATAGATGGCAGCCCACCAGGCTCCCTGGTCCCTGGGATTCTCCAGGAAAGAACACTGGAGTGGGCTGTCATTTCCTTCTCCAATGCATGAAAGTGAAAAGTGAAAGTGAAGTCGCTCAGTCGCGTCCGACTCCTAGCGACCCCATGGACTGCAGCCCACCAGGCTCCTCCATCCATGGGATTTTCCAGGCAAGAATACTGGAGTGGGTTGCCATTGCCTTCTCCCTGTCTCCCTGTGGGGCAGTATTATTTCCCCCACCTCTATGTGAAGACTATGGCTTTAGAACAGAGGTTCAAGAATGCTCCCAGGACTGACAGCATCAGCACAGCAGGTAGAAACCAGAGGCAGAACTTGTCATAAATTCAAATGATCAGGTTGCATCCTAGATTTATTGAATAAAAACTCCAGGGGTGGGGCCCAACACTGCATTTTAACCATCCCTCTAGATGATTCTGTCACAGGCTCAAGTTAGAACCACTATTTTAGAGCCTGAATTGAGTTCCAATTCTTTAGAAAGAAGTTTCTCGCCTGTGTCAGCTTATACTTTTTCTTTGAACTTCCAGTGTAATATTTTCTGTTTTTCATGTTAACACTTAATCATACATTTGTTTCTTAATCAGTAACTTTTTCAGTGGGTTAATTTTGACATGTTTTTTCTCCTTCACAAGACTGTACAATAAAATATCTGTCTTGTCTATCCCACATGGGTATGTATGACTTGAAATAATCTAGTTAGGCCAACTCTCAGTTTTTTCATCTGAAATACAGAGATTATCATAATTCAGTTCAGCTCAGTCTCTCAGTCGTGTCCGACTCTTTGCAACCCCATGAATTGCAACACACCAGGCCTCCCTGTCCATCACCAACTCCTGGATTTTACCCAAACTCATGTCCAAAGAGTCAGTGATGCCATCCAACCATCTCATCCTCTGTTGTCCCCTTCTCCTGCCCTCAATCTTTCCCAGCCTCAGGGTCTTTTCAAATGAGTCAGCTCTTCACATCAGGTGGCCAAAGTTGAGCGCCAAAGAATTGATGCTTTTGAACTGTGGTGTTGGAGAAGACTCTTAAGAGTCCCTTGGACTGCGAGGAGATCAAATCAGTCAATCTTAAAGGAAATCAGTCCTGAATATTCATTGGAAGGACTGATGCTGAAGCTGAAACTCCAATATTTTGGCCACCTGATGCAAAGAGCTGACTCATTGGAAAAGATCCTGATGCTGGGAAAGATTGAAGGCGAGAAGGGAAGGGGATGACAGAGGATGAGATGGTTGGATGGCATCACTGACTCAAAGGACATGAGTTTGAGTAAGCTTTGGGAGTTAGTGATGGACAGGAAAGCCTGGTGTGCTGCAGTCCATGGGGTTGCAAAGAGTCGGATGTTACTGAGAGACTGAACTGAACTGAAATGACTGTGCCCTTATGACAACTGTCGATATCTGTATATATTCTTTGGCTCTTTCTCAACTCCAACTCAGTATTATCCATTTGATTAATGCTTAATTGAATAGAAGAATAAATGAATAAGTGAATGAATGAAATCTTGTGACTTTTTGGTTTCTGTGCCTCCAGATAAACCAAAGTTTTGGGCACTTGGATTAAACTGAAGTGTTCTCCGTTACCCAGCAACAGAAGGCAAATATACAAACACCTCCTGCCCTCCCCTAAGCAAACTGTGGGCCCCTCTCATTTGAAACTATTTTTCACCTACTTGCCTCAGACTCATTTGAAACTATTTTTCACCTACTTGCCTGCCTTTGATTTGGAATTATTAGGTATAATAAACGTGTGAAATAATAATCTATTCAGAAAGTGGGTGAATCTTTTACTTTAACCAGTGAGTTAACTCTGGGACTTACTCCTAATTTGCAGGACCCTCAAGACATTCCCAGAGTTATAAAGACAGAACCAGGGTTCCCTGACTCACAGAAATTTGAAAAAAAAAAAAAATCTCTGGCATTGAAATACTGACAGATTTTATGACTGTCATAAATGGGAGATTATCCTTCCCATTTTTTTTTAAAGTGTTGTAGAACTAGTTTCTGTCTCTTTCTGGATATTTCATTGCCAAAGTTAAAAACCTGTACATTCAAGTATGGTATTGGCACAAAAACAGAAATATAGACCAATGGAACAAGATCGAAAGCCCAGAAATAAACCCATGCACCTATGGTTACCGTATTTTTGACAAAGAAGTCAAGAATACGCAATGGGGAAAAGACAACCTCTTCAATAAATGGTGCTGGGAAAACTGGACAGCTACAGGTAAAAGAATGAAATTAGAACACTTCCTAAACCATACACAAAGAAAAGCTCAAAATGGATTAAAGATCTAAATGTAAGACCCGAAACTATAAATCTCTTAGAGGAAAACGTAGGCAGAACACTTGATTACATAAATCAAAGCAAGATCCTCTCTGACCCACCTCCTAGAGTAGTGGAAATAAAAACTAAAGTAAACAAGTGGGACCTGATTAAACTTAAAAGCTTTTGCACAGCAAAGGAAACTATAAGCAAGGTGAAAAGACAACCCTCAGAATGGGAAAAAAAGATAATAGCAAATGAAACAACTGACAAAGGATTAATGTCCAAAATATACAAGCAGCTCATACAACTCAATACCAGAAAAACAAACAACCTAATCAAAAAGAGGGAAAAAGACCTAAATAGACATCTCCAAAGAAAATATACAGAGGGCTAACAAACATATGAAAGATGCTCAATATTGCTCATTATTAGAGAAGTGCAAATCAGAACTACAATGAGATATCACCTCACACTGGTCAAAATGGCCATCACAAAGTCTACAAACAATAAATGGTGGAGAGGGTGTGGAGAAAAGGGAATGCTTTTGCACTGTTGCTGGGAATGTAAATTGATACAGCCACTATGGAAGACGGTATGGAGATTCCTTAAAAAACTAGGAATAAAACCATCATTTTTTGGTTTTATTCAACAATCCCACTCCTAGGCATATACCCTGAGGAAACCAAAATTGAAAAAGACACATGTATCCCATTATGCACTGCAGCACTATTTATAATAGCTAGAACATGGAAGCAACTTACAAGTCCATCAACAGATGAATGGATAAAGAAGTTGTGGTACATATATACAATGGAATATTATTCAGCCAGAAAAAGGAACACATTTGAGTCAGTTCTAATGAGGTGGATGAACCTAGAGCCTACTATACGGAGTGAAGTAAATCAGAAAGAAAAACATAAATGTCATATATTAACACATATATATGGAATCTAGAAAAATGGTACTGAAGAATTTATTTGCAGGGCAGCAATGGAGAAACAGACATAGAGAATAGACTTGTGGACTTGGGGAGAGGGGTGAAGAGGGTGAGATGTATGGAGAGAGTAACATGGAAACTTACATTACCATATGTAAAATAGATAGCCAATGGGAATTTGCTGTATGGATCAGGAAACTCAAACAGGGGCTCTGTATCAACCTAGAGGGGTGGGATGGGGAGGGAGATGAGAGGGAGGTTCAAAAGGGAAGGGATATATGTATATCTATGCTTGATTCATGTTGAGGTTTGACAGAAAACAACATAATTCTATAAAGCAATTATCCTTCCATTTACTATAAATAAATAAATAAATAAAAAACCTGTACATTCAAAAAGTCTTTTTAAATATTTTACCTCCATCTTTTTTTTTCCTGCAAAGTCAATTTCTACTTATTTTTGCTGTAGTGCAGAGACAGAAAATATAATCTGCACATTAGCACTTGATGTACTTGAAACCTTACTATATTAGGAAAATCTGAAATTTTATCTGCCTAAAGTAAATAGTTCTTACTAAAATACCATTTTTCTCTTTTTCTGCTTTTCTTTATTGGCAATTCTATCAAAATAATGAATAAGGGGAAAAAACTGTACCACCAGAGGTAATTAAATAAAGAACAATAAGCAGCTTTGGGTTTATAACTAGCAAGGGTATGTGTCAGGCTGTTCGGTCAAATGTTGCTGGGAAACATTATCTGGGAAGACTTTATGGGAAGAAGATGACTTCCAAAGAAGGCTCAAGTTTATAATGGAAAAGTTAAATATGAGCTTTTTAATAGTTGGCAAAAATACTTCAACACAACACGATACTATTTCAAGCTTCTCATGAATTATGTTATGTTACAGGGATGATGAAAGACATGCTTACTTACGGCTTTTATTGACAAGTTCCATGATCTATTTCCATGTGCCAAAGACTCAGCACAGTTTCACCTCACAGATGACCATGGTTCCTCTAATGCAGGTCTGTATCTTCAAATAGATTTACAAAATGAACCAACCCTCCCAAATTTTTTCTAAGGGTTGGAGAACTGGTTCCTGGACCTTCCTTTAGGTCTGCCACAACTCATGTTACACGGAGAAAGCTCTTTTTGTATTTTTCACCTATAGCTCTTTTTGTGTTGTTAAAGTCAGTTTCTACTTACTTTGGCCTTGGTAAAGATACTGAAAATTTGATCTGTGCATTAGCACTTTATGCATTACTATATTAGGACAATCTGAAATTTTATTTGGCTAAAATAAATCATCCTAATTCCATTTACTTACTTCTCCTCAAATACCCTATTACACAAGCCTCGAATTATCTTTTTTTTAAATTTTTTTATTTTTCAAATTATCTTTATTATAATCTTTTAGGCCTCTTTACGGAGAAGGCAATGGCACCCCACTCCAATACTCTTGCCTGGAAAATCCCATGGACGGAGGAGCCCGGTAGGCTCCCGTCCATGGGGTCGCTAAGAGTCAGACATGACTGAGTGACTTCACTTTCACTTTTCACTTTCATGCATTGGAGAAGGAAATGGCAACCCACTCCAGTGTTCTTGCCTGGAGAATCCCAGGGACAGAGGAGCCTGGTGGGCTGTCATCTATGGGGTCGCACAGAGTCGGACATGACTGAAGAGACTTAGCAGCAGCAGCAGCAGCAGTCCTCTTTAACCTTTTCATGTCCTTCTCAGTTGTGTTTCTAAAATTTAAGTACAATTATTTGTTAAGGTCCCAGAAGGAGACAGTTAATATTCTTAAGGCTCCTATAGACTGCCTTTTCACGTAAATAACTCAGACTTGATACAGTTTGTTTTCTTATGACAAACCCTTGTTTATGATGGTTCCTCCTCTGGAGCCTTGAGAAGGAGTCTGGCCTGCCCACACCTTGGTCTAGGCCCAATGAAACGCCTCCAGAACCATGAGAGAATAAATTTCTGTTGTTTAAAAACAGAAATGAACAAACATTTTGTTTAAAAAGTGGGGATTTACCTTCTAGTTAAAAATGGCAGACTGAGCACAGACATCTACCTCCCCTTTCTTCCAAAGATCCCTTTGAAATGACAGTAAAGGCTTTTTGTTTTGTTTTGTTTTTTTAATAAAAGTGGAACAATGCTGGGAACCATCTGTCAGTCAAAAATGTTGAGGAATTCCTAGAATACTGAAAACATATGTGATCAGAATAGACAGAGAAAGAGCAGAGGAAACCACAGCCCAAGATATCAGAAGTAAATAAAGGCCATCCACAGGAATCCCAGAAATCTCCAAGTTCAAAGTCACTGAACGCAAAGGGTATGGCAGGCCAGTTACCAGGTTAATTCTTTAAAAGAGCATCCCTCTCCCACTCCCACTGTAAAGTAGTTGGCAATGAAAGCTTTTGCCCTTAAGCTAAAGCCAGAATATTACATTCCAAAGATGTGATTTGTGCCCAAAGCTTTGTAGTGAGGGTCTTGGGAGCTGAGAAAGGAGCACAAGATAGGTTGAGTGTCTCTGGAATATATAACAGATCTGAAGAGGCTGGGTCATCACCATCTTCAACTCTGGGATCTAGGCTGATGGTTCCACCACATGGAACACTGTCATTTGCCATGGCCACAGGGAAAAGGAAGCACTTCAGAGGTTCTCCAGAGAGTGCTCTGGCTGGGAAGTGACATGTATCTCGCCATTCACAACTCAGTAGCCAAAATTAGTCACATAATCCTATTCAAAGTCAAGGAGGCCGAAAAGGGCAACCTTACCACAAGCACCAGAAATGTTTGGTGGGTGGGATGCATGACAATTCGGTTACCTACCAAGGAATGAGAGCCACACAAACAACAGAATTTCCATCATTGACACTTTGTGCTAGATGATAGTGAAGCAATACCTTTCAAAGTATAAGAAAAAAAAGAATGATTGCCTAGTATTCTATTCCCACAAGGGGCTATTAATTAAACATGAGGACATGCAGGAATTTAGGAAACATATGACCCATTGACTCTTGCTGAAATCCTTTATATGCAAATAAAAGAGATCTTCAAACTATAGGTCCCATTGACATAAATATCAGATACTTAAACTATATTTTTGTTGTTGTTCAGTCATTAAGTCACGTCCAACTCTTTGTGACCTCATAGACTGTAGCACACCAGGCTTCTCTGTCCTTCACCATCTCCCAGAGTTGCTCAATCTCATGTCTATTGAGTCTGTGATGCAATCCAACCATCTCATCCTATGTTGTTACCTTCTCCTGCCTTCAATCTTTCCCAGCATCAAAGTCTTTTCCAATGAGTCATCTCTGCATAGAGAAGGAAACGTCAGCCCACTCCAGTATTCTTGATGGAGAATTCCATGGACAGAGGAGCCTGGCAGGCTATAGTCCACGGGGTCAAAAAGAATCGGATACGACTGAGCAACTAAAATGTATATCTCTTGCATCAGGTGTTGGAGCTTCAGCTTCAGCATCAGTCCTTCCAATGAATATTCAGGGGTGATTCCCCTTAGGATTGACTGTTTGATCCTGCTGTCCAAGAGACTCTCAAGAGTCTTCTACAGCACTGCAGTTCAAAAGTATCAGTTCTTCAGCACTCAGACTTCTTAATGGTCTAACACTCACATCTGTACATGACTACTGGAAAAATCATAGCTTTGACTGTTTGGACCTTTATTGGTAAAGTGATATCTTTGCTTTTTAATATGCTGTCTAGATTTGGCTACTCACTCTAGCATTCATGCCTGGAGAATTCCATGGACAGAGGAGCTTGGTGGGGTACAGTCCATGGTATCCCCAGAGTCAGACACGATTGAGCAACTAACATTTTCACTTTCACTAGATTTGACATAGCTCTCCTTCCAAGGAGCAAGCATCTTTCAAATTTCATGGCTGCAGTCACCATCCACAGTGATTTTGGAGCCCAAGAAAATAAAATCTGTCACTGCTTCTACTTTTTTCCCTTCTATTTGCCATGAAGTGATGGGACCTGATGCCATGATCTTGGTTTTTTGAATGTTGAATTTTAAGCCAGCTTTTTCATTCTCTTCTTTCAAAGTCATCAAGAGGCTCTTTAGTTCCTCTTCACTTTCTATCATTAGAGTGGTATCATCTGCATATGTGAGGTTGTTGATATTTCTCCAGCAATCTTTATTCCAGCTTGTGATTCATCCAGCTTGGCATTTCATTTTGAATGATGTACTTTGCATATAAATAAGCACGATGACAATATATAGCCTTGACATACTCCGTCCCCAATTTTGCACCAGTCAGTTGTTCCATGTCTAATTCTAACTGTTGCTTCTTGACCTGCATACAGGTTTCTTAGGAGGCAGGTAAGATGGTCTGGTAGTCCCAGCTCTTTAAGAATTTTCCACAGTTTGTTGTGATCCACACAGTGAAAGGATTGATTGTAGTCAATGAAGCAGATGATTTTCTGGAATTCCCTTGCTTTTTCTATGAGCCAATGAATCTTGGCGATTTGATCTCCTGTTCCTCTGCCTTTCCTAAATCTACCTTGTACATCTGAAAGTTCTTGGTACATGTACTATTGAAACCTAGCTTGGAAAATTTTGAGCATACCTTGCCAGCATGTGAAATGAATGCAATTGTATGGTAATTTGAACATTCTTTGGCATTGCTCTTCTTTGGAATTGGAGCGAAAACTGACATTTTCCAGTCCTGTGGCCACTGCTGAGTTTTCCAAATTTGCTGACATACTGAGTACAGCACTTTAACAGCATCATCTTTTAGGATTTTAAGTAGCTCAGCTGAAATTCCATTACCTCCACTAGCCTTGTTTTTAGTGATGCTTTCTAAAACCCACTTGAGTTCACACTCCAGGGTGTCCAGCTCTAGGTGAGTGACCACACCATTGTGGTTATCTGGATAATTAAGACCTTTTTTGAATAGTTCTGTGTATTCTTGCCATCTCTTTTTAATCTCTTCTGCCTCTGTTATGTCGTTACCATTTCTGTCTCTGTTGTTACTTAGGATTTTGACCAACAAACTACAGACTGGAGGTGCCAACAATCCCTTCCAACTCAGGATGCTGACTCTAAGTCCAGGTGAACTTCTGGTTGATTGATGATACATCAGAGTTCTCACGACCCCTTCTCGGGTTTGATTAATTTGCTAGAATGGCTCACAGAACTCAGGAAATCCTGTTTACTTGCTAGATTACCAACTTATTATACGAGGATATTAAAAGACTCGAGTCAGTAGCCGAGTGAAGAGATACACAGGGTGAGATCCTAAAGGAGCTTCTCTCTTCATGGAGTGCAGGGCCTGGATGGTGGCATATGGAAACACTTTGGAAAAGAACAAAAATCTGTCCTTTGGGTTTCTATGAAGGCTACAGTATATAGTCATGATTGACTAAATCTTGACCAATGGTGACTGATCCAGCCTCAAGTCATCTCCTCTCCCAGGAGGGGATGGAAAGGAAAGTTCTAACCTTCTAATCACTTGGTTGGTTCTCCTGGCAACCAACCTCCACCCTGGGATGGGATAAAATTCCAAGAGTTTTGGGAGCTGTGAGTCAGGAACTGTGGCTGAAGACCAAATATGTATGAGAAATATTTAGGTCATCTGAGAGACTAAATATATATATATGTATTTCTTATAAATCACAGTATTGCAAAAATAAAGGCCTTGCCTTATTTAGTACCATATGATACTAGAGAATCCATTCTAGTAATACAAATATTTATGTTAATATGGACAACAGAAAGAAATGGAAATGAAGAAACAGAAAAAAGTAAAGAAAGCTACAAAGATTATAAAAGGATATATATGTATATGTGTATATATATGTATATATTAAGATTATATTTTATCATATCCATCACCATAATATATGCTATATACTTATTTTCACATTTTATAGTCATTCTATATAAAAACACAAAATATGTTATTCTGATTATAGAAAAGAGTATAAATGGTGGGAAAATGGATGATGTAGAGACAAGGGTGAAAAAAGTCAAAGGCAAGGTAAGTGTGATAAAACTTCTTTTGTGTAGCACTTGGCAATTCACAGGGCATTTTAATTAGTGTCTCATTGGAACCCCTTAATTTGATTCTCCCCAAATGGAGAATCTTTTTCATGAAATGACAATCTATCAACTAAAAATAATACATAAGACTTGAATTCTATCCTTGCTTTTTCTGAGGGCTTCCCTGGTGGTTTAGATGGTAAATAATTTGCCTGCAATGCAGGAGACCTGAGTTCAGTCCCTGGGTTGGGAAGATCCCCTGGAGGAGGGCTTGGAAACCCACTCCAATATTCTGGCCTGTAGAATCCCCATGGACAGAGGAGCCTGGTGGTTACAGTCCATGGGGTCGCAAAGAGTTAGTCGGACAGATTGAGCGACTAAGAACAGCACAGCCAATGCTTTTTCTACCTAGCTATGAAGCAACCTGATCCATGTCACTGCAATAATTTTTAAAAAGCTATCTTTTCAGGGAAGTAAGTTTTTGGGCCAAGGGCCTGTTTGAAAATCCTATGAAAGTTAAGAATATTTTCCCCAAAAATATGTATGCAATTTTGCGAACCACTTCAAGAGGTTTATCAAGTCCCTAAAACCTATCCGTGGAGCCCTGGAACCACAGATTCAGTGTCAGAAGTGCTGCAGAAGAGTGGTCTTAGTCCCACTGTTTTAAGACCAGGTGAGGTGGACACCTGCAATGTGAGCCAAGAGTGGGCATTTGTTGATGGCAAGTGGATGGCAAGGCAGTCAGGAAGAAAGTGGACTTGCTTTTGCTCCTGAAGTTTATAGAGGTTTTCTAGGGCCTTGCCACATGAGTGAGGGAGGGAATGCAAAGGAAAAAAGGTCTCCTGATAGGTACACAGCAGAGTGGGGTTCCGCACAGGATAAGGGGCCCTCTCACCTGGATGTGGCCATGCATCGGAACAACTGACTTTGCACAGCATGTGGCAGTTATGAAGCACTTTCATGAATGTCGTCTCACTGTCGCCCCTCAATGAAAGTTTAAATGTTGTGTCTTCAAGTGGAATAGGGTCAAGGAACAGCAGCCCTGTCTTATAAAATGAGCAAGGGAAGCCTCGCAAAGGTTGAGTGACTTGCCGGGGGTCATCCAAGGAGTGAGCATCAGAACTGGGTCTGACCCTAATCATCTAATTTTTCCATTCTGTCCCCTCAGGTTAGCCTTCTGTGTGGGTAAAATGTGGAATATGATTTTGCACTTTTGGAAAAGCCTCTTTTCTCTAATAGAACATAAAATTGTTCTATTCACAAGCAGAAGGAAGGCTGAGAGTGCAAATTATATGTATTGTCATCTGGAACTAATCGCCCTCATTTACTCAAGGGTGGGGCTAGAGGTCGGCTCGGAACTACCCTGTGTGGTGCTAGGAACCACCCTGTGTGGTGGTTTCAGGAAGCCTGTGTGGGGCACGGGGTGCCCGAGGAGGAGCTGGGAGAGGAAGCTGGTTCCCTGCACAGTTGGCCCCTATTTCCCTACGAGGCCTAGGGCTGGACCAATAATTCAGGGACAGCAGGAAGTTGGCAAGAGAAGACAAAGTAAAAATAGCTCATTGTGTAGAGGCCTAGCCACTCAGGGACCGGGTTTCCTCAACATCTTGTCTCCTAGCCTGGCCTCATGGGCTGATGTGAAATAAACACTTGGGATTGCTTGCACAAAGTGTGTGTGGTGGTGGGATGGGGGCACGTATTTTACCGCAGGGCATCAGATTCATAACTGCCTATGAGAACAATGTTTTTACAAGTGATACTGTCCACTGGTAGCAGTGGTCCAGAGGGAAGTCCTCGATATACAGAATCTGGAGGGGCAAAGAGCTGGAAACAGCAGTGCCAGAAGTGAGAGGGCCCCACGTTGGCAGGTACTGGAGCCAGTGACCTAAGAGACGCCTTTTGTCTCTATGCGATTCCCTAATGGTTAAATGACAAACTGCTTTTAATGAGGGCAACTCAGTGGTTCATTTCCATAACAGGAAAAGAAAACAACGACAACAACAGTCATCAACTAGGACTTGGATCCTTCCCACTGAGTGTGTGTGAAAGTGCTAATCGCTCAGTTGTGTCCAATTCTTTGGGACCCCATGGACTGTAGTCTGCCAGGCTCCTCTGTCCATGGAATCCTCCAGGCAAGAAAATGGTGTGGGTGGTGTGGATAGCCATTCTCTTCCCCAGGGGATCTTGCCAACCTGTCTGTCCTGCACTGCAGGCAGATTCTTTACCATCTGAGCCACCAGACACTATAGTAAGAGGGTGATGAAAGACAGAAGCTCCCCAGCTATAGCAGAAAGAGAGAGAAAGGCAAG
Source organism: Bos mutus (assembly GCF_027580195.1). Taxonomy (NCBI): domain Eukaryota; kingdom Metazoa; phylum Chordata; class Mammalia; order Artiodactyla; family Bovidae; genus Bos; species Bos mutus. The sequence goes on from NC_091618.1 coordinate 47,656,198, forward strand.
GCTGTGCTAGGAATCCATCTCTTGCTTTTTCTTCATATAAAGACTGTCATGGTGATGGACGATTGGTGGCGTGACCACTGTGCTTCCTTATGAAGATGCTGGAAGGAGCACAGAGGAAACACTGGTGGGAAATCTTCACTTTAGGATGCAACACACCTCTGTTCCTCGCAGAAGAGTTGAGAAACATCAGAAACACTCCCTGACCCGGGGTCTCTCAAACCTTAGTCACTTACCACTGTCATCATTTTTGTTCTATGCAAGTAACAGCTGTATTTGTTCTTCTTTGATATTTTTCTATAAATACATCTACATGTTTTGACCTAATACTAGAGCTTAACACCAAGTGTTCAGTATATAAGCAATTATTTTTCTGGATACAACAAAATAGCCTCAGTTTTGTGCTGTATTTTGTGGCCTGAAAGTGCATTTTTTCACTATGATATTTCTTTGAATACTTAGGTTCTTGGGGAATGACATCACTCTGAACAGAAACTGGGGAAACGCTTTGTACAAAATTTTTTAATGTGGTTAAAATTTGGGGAAAAAACAGATTCTTCCAATTAATGATAGCTTTGGAAGAAAGTGGTATACCCGAAACCTCTCCTCTCCCTAAGCCTGGCTGAGCAAGCAGGGAAAGAGGTGACTTTCATTCAGAAAATGAAGTACAGCAAGAATAATGTGAATTTGCTCAAAATAATAAGGAAAGGAAAACATTTCTTAAAGGCAAAAATAATACAAGTCAATTTGTGTGTCTCTAAAAAAAAAACTTGGCCAAGGTAAAACATTGTAGCTATTTCAGATTCTTGCTGAAGATTCTTCATTCCCAGCAAGGTGAGTCACAGGAAGTGGAATTTACAGGTATCTAACCCAAATGGTCATGTATGGATGTGAGAGTTGGACTGTGAAGAAAGCTGAGCGCCAAAGAATTGATGCTTTTCAACTGTGGTGTTGGAGAAGACTCTTGAGAGTCCCTTGGACTGCAAGGAGATCCAACCAGTCCATTCTAAAGGAGATCAGTTCTGGGTGTACTTTGGAAGGAATGATGCTAAAGCTGAAACTCCAACACTTTGGCCACCTCATGCGAAGAGTTGACTCATTGGAAAAGACTCTGATGCTAGAAGGGTTGGGGCAAGAGAAAAAGGGGACAACAGAGGATGAAATGGCTGGATGGCATCACTGACTCGATGGACGTGAGTTTGAGTGAACTCCAGGAGATGGTGATGGACAGAGAGGCCTGGCGTGCTGCGATTCGTGGGGTCGCAAAGAGTCGGACACGACTGAGCGACTGAACTGAACTGAACTGAACTGAACCCAAATGATCTTCTACATCTGAAAGGACCTTCCTAAAGAATATGAGAGAATTTGGCCTCACCACCCTCCCAGGGAAGTTGTGTTTTGTTTATTCCAATCAGCAAACATTTATTGCTTACTTACTGAGTTTAGAGCCTGTGCTTTGTAAACCTGGTGAGCACAAAGACACACAGAAATCCTACAATGAATGAGCTGTAATTGAGCGAGGGCAATAAAGTAAAGAAATAATCGCAGTACAGTGCAACACGTAACCCAAGGCTCTAAGAGCTAACATTTGCTGAATAATCATGATATGATGCACAGTAATCCTCACAAAAGCCCACTCTATATATGGAGAAACTGAGGCAAAAAAATGGTCAAGTCACTTTCAAGATCACTTATGAATGGCAGAGCCAGAAATCAAACCCAGACTGGCTGGCTCCAAGTCTTGGACATCACCACCAGTCTGGGATTCTTTTGAGAAAGGGATCTGAAGGATGAAGAGGAGTTCACTGGGCACATGGGGAGTAGAGGGTAGTAAGCTGAAACAGACATTCTTGTAGGAAACAGCATGTCTGAAACACCTGTGAAAACTCCATTTCTATATAAAGGGATACAGAGTGGTCCTAAGTGAGTGACTAGGCTAAGTCTCCACGTTTTAGATTCCTACTTCTCATTATTCAGTGATTAAGCAACTATTACGTGTCAGCACTAAGTGTATAACCAGGAAGAAGACACCATTCCCTCTCCTAGGGCAAGAGGGTCATTATATTTGATTTGAAAATCCATTGAGTTAGGATAAATTGTTTGGGATGGCATAAACTCTTAAACTTTTAAAACTAAATTAGAACTGGGAAATCTGTCAAATTTGGGGTTTCTGTTCTACACCTCAGTTAAACCAAACAAACAAGCAACAACAACCAAGATCCCTCATCTTTTCCCCCCCTGGCAAAACACTTTTATTTTCCATAAATGCTTTAATCAGTTTGGAGAATTGGTTTAAACGTTTAGAGTGTACTTGAGAGCTTTAAGCATCAAACAGACTTTTAAAGTGGCTTTTCCTGTTAACATAATGTTTCTTGTAACCAGTTGGTTGTGCCAAAACTCACTGCACAGAAGTAATGCTGCCAGGTGGGCTTGTGCTTTGGCAGGAATGCACCTCCCTTCTGGATGGCACTGCATTTTTAGTCGGCGTTCCGTTCACATTTTTAGGGTCTTTGTCTACAACTTCCAGAATATCATTTTGCCATCTTGTAAATTGGTTTGCATTATTCGTGATAATACTTACCCTTTATTGTAATTACCACAAGTCATGGGAAGGTTCAACTGTTTCATTAGTTGACTGAGAACAACAAAGTCTAAAGTTTCATTGAAATCAGATGTAATGTTTGTGTTCCAAGGTCAGCTGGAAACTAATAGGAATAATTTAAGCCATAATATCCCAACTGAGGCCGAGCCATGCTAATCACTCTGCAGATCATACTGGAGTGATTCTGAAGGAAAAAGAAAAATCACAACCTATTTCTCCCTCATTAAGTACACTGAGGCCCAACTTTATAAGAGGAAAGAATTAATCTATAGCAGGGTGGTCACAGTCCTGCCTTGGGAACCACTCATCAGTGACCCTTAGCAGCCAGGAGCCACAACCAAGTGGGTGTTAGGAGACTGGAGAGCTGGGTTCCCTTCCCTCCATCCCCTTTTTCTTCTCAGTTCTCTTTTCCCTCTCCCATAACCCAGCAAATGTGGAGTCAGGTGAGTTTAAGAACGTCTAGAACCTTCCAGAAAGTTCTGTAAACACCCTTCCTCCTCCCCCCCCCCCCCAAAAAAAGCTGTAGGTGGAAAGAGGCTTGGAAGTTGGAAAGTGTGGCAGGGAGGAGCTTTACACTTCTGGCAAAACAGCTGATTGAAAAACTTCCTCTGGCCTTTTATCTAAACATTGCTAATTCTTACTTTTCATAATTTTTAAATTAATTATGAAGTGATCCCCACAAGATAGGAGACTCACCTTCCTCACCATAAATAAAGATACTTCTTCCCCATTCAGGATTCTGTCTAGCAGCTCCCAACTGTGTCTTTCCTCTTTCATGATAAAATCAAGCTGGGAAGACAGTTTTTCTACAAGCTGTAAACCAAAAAGAAGTTTTTTGCCAAGGCAGTATATATTCTGAATACCTATATTCATCATCTAGCCAGCAGTTATGGAGTTTTGGGTGTCCCAGGTGGCTCAGTGGGTAAAGAATCTACCTGCAATGCAGAAGATGCAGGAGGCTCAGCTTTGATCCCTTGGTCAGGAAGATCCCCTGCAGGAGGGCATGGCAGCCCACTTCAATATTCTTGCCTGGAGAATCCCATGGACAGAGGAGCCTGGTGAGCTATAGTCCATGGGGTCACAAAGAGCTAGATATGACTGAGGCAACTGAACACGCATGCACACATGCAGAGTTTTACCGGAGACAGATGTGAAAATCATTTTATAGATTATTGGAAAATCTGTGGGACTGAATCTGTTAGCTCCACAGAGTAAATGCAAGCTTATAGGACTGGAATCCTATAATATCAGTGAGGTTATATAAATAACCTCAGATACACAGATGACACCACCCTTATGGCAGAAAGCAAAGAAGAACTAAAGAGCCTTTTGATGAAAGTGAAAGAGAAGTGTGAAAAAACTGGCTTAAAACTCAACATTAAAAAACTAAGATCATGGCATTCAGTCCCAACACTTCATGGCAAATAGATGGGGAAACAATGGAAACAGTGAGAGACTTTATTTTTGGGGGCTCCAAAATCACGGCAGATGGTGACTGTAGCCATCAAATTAAAAGACACTTGCTCCTTGAAAAAATGGCCATGACCAACCTAGATAGCATATTAAAAAGCAGAGACATTGCTGACAAATGTCTATCTAGTCAAAGCTATGGTTTTTCCAGTAGTCATGTATGGATGTGAGCTGGACTATAAAGAAAGGTGAGCGCCAAAGAATTGATGCTTTTGAACTGTGCTGTTGGAGAAGACTCTTGAGAGTTCCTTGGACTTCAAGGAGATCAAACCAGTCAATCCTAAAGGAAATCAACCCTGAATATTCATTGGAAGGACTGATGTTGAAGCTGAAACTCCAATACTTTGGCCACCTGATGCGAAGAACTGACTCATTGGAAAAGACCCTGATGTTGAGAAAGACTGAAGGCAGGAGGAGAATGACAGAGGATGAGATGGTTGGATGGCATCACCGACTCAATGGACATGAGTTTGAGCAAGTTCTGGGAGTTGGTGATGTACAGGGAAGCCTAGCGTGCAGCAGTCCATTGGGTCACACAGAGTCGAACTCGACTGAATGAACTGAGACTGAGGACTAGAAATTCCTGGGAGAGTATATTGCTGCTTCCACCAAACACACCCCATTCTCTCTCTCTGCTGTGAAGGAGGGAGGGTAGTAGGGTGTTTGGAGGTGGGAAGGACAAGAGATTAAAGCAGTATCTCTTTTCTTCAGGGATATATGACATGACCGAGGATGAGATGGTTGGATGGCATCATCAACTCAATGGACATGCGTTTGAGCAAACTATGAGACATAGCGAAGGACAGGGAAGCCTGGCGTGCTGCAGTCCATGGGATTGCAAAGAGTTGGACACAACTGAGCAACTGAACAGCAACAACAAACAGGACATGAAGGTCCTACGCAGACCTCTGAGTAACAACTGGGGCGGAGGAAAGGGTTCAGGAGCCAGACACACTGTTGACACAGAGGGTGCCAGACCAGGGATCAAAGAGTTGCCTCTGGTTGTAAAAAACTTAGAAGCCACAGTGCTGTGGTTCTTTAACCCTCACCCTGCTATTCTAAGTAAATTCAGGCATTCACCAAGATCTCTCTCTCTCTCCCTTTTCCTTTCTTTCTAATTCCCTCAGAACCTTAATCCCTGTGATCATTTACATTCTGCAAAATGCTTTCATATATTAGGCAGAAACACAGAAAACTGATAGTAATCTATTTTGCGTTATAGAGGGACTGATGCTTCATCTAATACAATCTAATATATTGTCTCACTTTATTGCTTTTTGCAGATGGAGCCCACTTGTTGTGATGAGTCTCAGCTCCAAGGTCATATGGCAAAGGAGATAGTCCACCTAGAACTTGAACCTGGCTGTCTGACTTCAAATCTAGTGCTCTTTCACCCTACCTCCTTCTCCTTGGGCTGACCTTGGAAGAGAAGTGTGAGAACGAAAGATGTTTCAGGTCCTGGGTTCTTTTTCACCACAGGTGATAGAATCACTGTGGGGTTGAGCCAGCTCCACTGACCTCAGAACTCTCTTCCAGTGTACATAATACCAAATACATGAAAATGCATATATAGCCATATTTATATATTTTACAAAATTGATGCTTGTATTCTTGTGCTTAAATTTATTTGGCTATGGATAGCACACTTAACGGAGAAGGCAATGGCACCTCACTCCAGTACTCTTGCCTGGAAAATCCCATGGACGGAGGAGCCTGGTAGGCTGCAGTCCATGGGGTCTCGAAAAGTCGGACACGACTGAGCGACTTCACTTTCACTTTTCACTCTCATGCATTGGAGAAGGAAATGGCAACCCACTCCAGTGTTCTTGCCTGGAGCATCCCAGGGACAGTGGAGCCTGACGGGCTGCCATCTATGGGGTCGCACAGAGTCGGACACGACTGAAGCAACTTAGCAGCAACACACTTAATGTACTATGGTTTCTTGACCACTAGAGAAATGATCAAATCTAGCCCACAAATTGCTTTCAAGTATAATGGAAATTTCATGAATTTTCAATTTAACACTAAATGAATTTGACATAATATTACGTTTCAGAGACATTGAATCAAGTGTTTATTAATTTCAGTTTGCCCATTTTCAATTTTTGAGAAAGTGAGTTTTTTCTGTTTTCAAATTTCAGCTTTTAAAATGTTTTTAGGTCCACGGAAATCTCATAGGCCCCAGGCCTTCAGAGCCCTTTAATATGTACATATGAAACAGTATGGCAGTCTCCACTGGCCCCAGAGAGTGTGGATGTTCATCCATTGCCCACTTCACGTGCACCATAAGTGCAGGAAGACATGCTCTTCCCTGTCAATCCTAAGGTTCATTCATGCATGTGAGTCCAGTTGTCCCTGACTCTTTGCGACCCCCTCTGTCCATGGAATTTTCCAGGCAAGAATACTGGAGTGGGTTGGCATTTCCTACTCCAGGGGATCTTCCCGATGCAGGGATCAAACCAGCATCTCCTGCATTGGCAGGCAAATTCTTTATCACTGAGCCATCCATACCTGAAGGTTAATGTCTTGAAAACTCCTTGTCACTAAAAATTCTCTCTGATAATACTAAAAAATATGCTATCATAGGGGGCTTCTGATTGTACACCAAGTCAAAGCCAGTAAAACCTGGAGCAGCTGGAATAGTTGAATATTCTGATTAAAGGAACTTTCAGGTGTCTCAGGATAACCATGTTTCCTTCAGTCTTTGTCTCAGCTTCGTTTACAGCCCTTGTGTGCAGCGCACAGGAACAAAACGAGAACACTCATGGGGAGGATTCTCAGTGGCTCATGTCCGTGTTAACTGAATGGGCTCTGAAGGTGCGTAAATTTACGATGATCCAGCAATGGTTTCTGGACTGATTTTCATTTTTAAAAACAAAATTTTGGCTTTCAACTATTTTTATAGCCTTGAATGTTTTCTGATGGAAGTGGAATGCAGCAAAATTCTGAGTTACCTCTGCTAATCAGTGTTTTTGCTGTTGTCCCAATATAAAAGCCAAATGGAACATTTAATCAAAGTACTAGTTTACAAGTGCTCTTTTCCAGAACATTATCTCACTCAGAAAATCAGGGGGAAATTCTTTAACTTCATGGGTAACATTTTCTTCTGCACCTAATATTATGGGCTTTTACCCTTTTCTGTATCACTGCTTCTAACATCTTATAGCAGAATAGTTTTCTTTTAAATTAGGGGAAAAGATTTTCACAAACATTTATCATGATGCTGATTGACTTTTCAACTACCATAAGTGCCACACTTCATTAAGAAAACAAGTCTTTTTGTTTTCAGTATTTTTGTCCTATAAAGAAAAGTGATGGTGACACTTCCTTTGTTCCAATTCATTCACTGACTCATTCACGTTAGTCATTTCAGTCATGTCCAACTCCTTGCAACCCCATGGACTGTAGCCCACCTGACTCTTCTGTCCATGGGATTTCCAGGCAAGAATACTGGTATGGAGTGCCATTTCCTTCTCCAGACTCATTCATGATCGCTCATTTATTCATGTAGCAAATGTTTATTGAACATTTACACTGCTAGGCACCTGCAAGACCCAGTATTGCTACCCTCACCTGGAATTAATATTGTATCATCAATATCTCAAAACACATACATACCTACATCCAAAGTGGGTGGTAGAAAGGCACCAGTACCACTACTGTTTGCTTAGAGTAATTTAACTCAATAAATGCTATTTGTGTCCAAGACCTTACACCGGGCACCATGTATGTGCATTTCTCCTTTCATTTATTTAACCAAAATGTCCTGGGTGTCTACCATTCACTGATACTTTGCTCTTCACTGAAGTCAGGAGTGAATAACAAGCAGCTTCTCCTCTCAAAGTCTTGTCCTTTTATTGTGGGGGTTTACACACACAGAACTAGGTGCCCTGATGGTGCTGGCATTTGAGATGAAGGGTGAACACACACAGGGAAAGCTTCCCAGATAAGCTTTTAAAGTGTTGAGCCTTTTCTTCATGAGCATCTCTGGATATTTTGTCATCCACCAAGATGAGTGTGAAGTTTAACCATACCAGGAATTATTTATATCATAGATATTACAGATGAGTATATATTAATGAGAATTTTCCTTAAAATATTAATAAAATGTTTGTTTTAAGAAAATCCATGTAGTTCAACAACTTTCTGACAGAGGGAAGTGTCTTGAGTGAGGAGTGCTGCTTCTAGTGTGCACAGAGATGCCAGAAGAGCTAGGGGCTGTGGAAGAGTAGACGTTTCCCTGTAGCCAAGTTGGAGAAGGATACTCTGAGCAGAAAGACCAATTGTGTAATGCAGGGACCGGCATGCCAGACTGGAGGTATTGTCTCTAGTTCTGTGTGATTGGATGGGAGGGGGCCCAGGTGAGTTGCTGGGAAGGAGACTAAAAAGGTAGTCTCCTATACCTGTCCCTTCTACCCATGCCTGTTAATCTTCAGCATCACATTTTAATGTAAGACAGTATTGCCTTCTCCTACATGTAAGCCATTGGAAGGACAGATGCTGAAGATGAAGCTCCAATATTTTGGCCACCTGATGTGAAGAGCCAACTCTTTGGAAAAGACCCTGATTCTAGGAAAGATTGAAGGTGAGAGGAGAAGGGGATGACAGAGGATAAGGTGGTTGGATGGTATCACTGATTCAATGGACATGAGTTTGGGCAAACTTCAGGAGATAGTGAAGGACAGGGAAGCCTGGCATGCTGCAGTCCATGGGGTTGCAAAGAGTCAGACATGACTTAGTGACCGAACAACAAAAACATGTAAGTCAAACACTGGTCCTTCACAGTTTAATTTACCTTAAGTTGAAGGGTTATGACTTTATTATTCTAATTTCTTGAGGCGTATGTAAAAGTCAGTGTGGGATTTATCAATACATTTAACTCAGTACAGAAACCTTTCTCCAGTCATGGATCCTTAATGCTTTTTCCCTCAGTAGGACAGTCTTTCTCAAGTCATGAATCTTGTGTCTTGTGGGAATCTCGAAAGAATCTCCAGGATTCTATATATCTGAGAGCCATTCTTAATGCGAATCTCCTCACTGTTCAGGCTTTTCCACTCACGATGGTCAGTATCGTCTCCATCCCAGTACCTCAGTCCATCCTTGCTTGTCTAGGCTCTCTTGTCCTCTCTCTTACTAACAGTGCCATCTTTAATTTCTATCATATGACTATAGGTAAAGCTTAGCTCAGGTGAAAATACCACTCCTCCTAAAATGAGCAGAACAGTGAGATCTAGTATCTTCAGTAAAAGCTTTTTGCAAGGAGTCTGCTGGTTGGCACCTTGACCAGCATGCATCCTTTTTCTGCTTTCCCCCCACAGGTAAGCCAGTTGGTAAAGATTTCAATTGACACCTCTGATTACGAGCAACAGTAAAGAACCTTGTGTAGGTTAAGAAAAAAAAGGAATGTGTGGGAAAGGTGAGGAGGAGCTAAAGAAGCAAAGATCAGAGTGAAAATTCATATGGGGACTCAGGGGTTCTGGGCAGTGGGAACTAATGGTCAATCTTGGCAAGGTACTGCCACTAACAGTGATCACTCAACCCTCCTTGCTATATTGGACCGAGGATTCAAAGCTCAGGAAAGTGGGTCTGATTGGCCTCACCTTGGGTCCAGTACTTACTTGTTGGCGGAGGTGGAGGGAACCTTCTGTTTAGAGAAACATTAGGACCACACTTAATGTAGCCAGGTGATTTCCCCCAAAGGAACAGAAGGGGACGTGGATGTTGACGGTCAGGAAAATAGTTGATCACTACAGTATGTTTTTTTCTCTTTTGCAAACTATGAAAATCCTATCTTCCTTTTTTTGGATGTTGGTAGAGGAGTTTTAAAGTTTTAAGAGCCTCAGGAGCTAAAAATGATGAGAAACATATAGCGTGAGAAAGATAAGTCTAAGGAGTTTCTCTTTCCCCATTTCAGATTGCCTCAGTCAGATATTTTTTTCTGATCCAATTTTCTAATTATCAATCATGCACACTTGAAAATGTGAAAACAGAAGAAGAAAAATCTTTGGGGAGAGGAGGGCTTTTGAAACCTGACTTAGAATAATGGGATTTCTTCAATTTACTATATGCAAAGTAACAGAGAGCTTAGTGTATCCCAGAGATGGATTAGACAGCTGTAGCACTTAACTATTACCATTTGTGAAGTTCATTCCCACCAGTGAGATTTGCGAGTGGCTTCCATGAGGTGCTATGCAAAATCGGTTTAGTACTTTCCTCATTTGTCACTGTGCCGTGAAACTGGTAAAATATAGAGGAAACAGAAAATTGGGCACATCTGTGAATTTGGTTGTGTCCTGATTATAGCAAGGCAATTCCACATATGTGCATGTTTTCACAGGAGAACAGGTTTCTATTTGACTCCAAACTCCATCAATACTCAACTGATGTTTTATAGCTCCCTTGGGTTAAGCATGCCCTCCCTTTACGGAGCCAAAACAGTAACTTAGCTATAAGAGCCACTGGCACCACTTCGGTACCTATTTTCTTAAATTATGGCAAATGGGAATTTGAGGCATACATATGTCAACCCCATCTATTACATATTTCTCCTATAATAATGCTTGGCACATTTATACTACCTTTTAGCAGAGAGCCCCAAACACTTACTAAACATTTATTCATTCATTCTTCCGTTAAAAAGAGTTTGGTAGCTCTCATAACTCCCATTTTACAAAAAGGTGAAAGTGGAAGGCTCGGAGGCCATGAATGAATATATAATCATAAGTATGAATCATCTCTTTTTCCTCAAAGTAAGAAGTGCTTGGAGCTGAAACAACATCAGTAGCGACATTAATGTGTTCTACTGTGTTCTGTATTGAAAGTTCTCACTCTTGGGTGTGCACATGCGTCACCTAGAGGTCTGGTTAAGACGCAGAACTGTCTCTCTCCAGCCGCAGAGATTCTGATCCTGAAAGTCTGGGATGGGCTCAGGCATCAGCATCTTTGACAAGCACCCTCAGGTGATTCAGTGGACCACCCATCGAGAAACGGTGGTCTAGATGATGTCATCAAATAGAGAAGCAGAATCAGAACTCTGAGCCAACCACAAATCCTATTCTTAAGCCAGCCTCCCCATCTTCCCCAGCCACCTCTGACCTCATAAGATTATTCCATTTTTCAAAAGTATTTCGTGAAAGCAGCTGCTGTTATCACTATAGGAGCCCCAGAAGGATAAACCATCTCAAAAAAAAAAAAAAAAAGAAAGAAAGAAAAGAATGATCATGTAAAAACGAAAGCTTGAATCTGGTTTTAGGATCATTTATATAGTCAGTCAGAGGAACATGGCCTCAATTGGTCCTGCCAGGACTTGGAGGGTCTGGAACCATCTTGATCATTCAGAAGAGAAGCAGAAGTCATTTCCAGAAGTAGTCTCCACATATTTAATTATTTTTCTAACATCCATTAAACTGCTTCTCACAGGACAGATGAGCCTTCTTAAAATATGTATGGCCCATCCCCACATTTCCACTTAAGGACCTTTATGACCCTGGTAATAATGACAGCTAACTTTCATTGTTTAGTGTGTATCAGTAACTTGGTACTCAGTATGACATTTGATTCTCATTTTATGTAATGAGGATCCTTGTTTTACACGATGCCCATTTCACAGATGCAGAAACTGAGATAGATTTAACAACTAGCCACATAGGCTAATAAGGCTGCTAAGTGGTTAAGCCTCGATTTGAAACAAATTTTGTTTGTCTCTGAGTCCCTGAACATAACCACTATCATGCCGCTTCTCTTGGAAGAAGGCTGGTGAGTTACAAAGGCAAAGTTTGTCCCCTAGAAAAGTCTTTGGGATGAGAAAATATGCTATGATAGAATTAAGCCATGCTTGCAGGTAGAGGGCAGTGGGTTTCTCATTTTTCAGAATTCCAGCTACAGAAGGGAGTTGCTATACCTTACATACCATGTATTATTCTCCTGGGGATAGTACTGAGTAGAATTATCTTTTGAGTAACTGAACACATAATCGAATATTGTGCAAATTGAAGAGCTTGAAAGTGCCTGCCAACTCCCCCCACCCTAGACCAAATGGAATCCTATATACTAAGCCATAGTTATAATTTTCCCCCTGGTTTCACTTGGGTTTCCTTTAATAATGTTTGATTGTAATTAAAAATTGGTGTATATGTGGAATAGAGGAAGAAACCAAAATTATTCTCTTTTGTCTTTTAGGAAAGGGACAGTTATAAAAATGTTCGATATAATCAATTCACTTTTTCCCCCCATTAAACTAGCGTTTTATCAATCACACATATGCTTCTCCACATAAGAGAGTCACTGCAGTTCTGTGGTAAATGCAGCAGGACTGAAGTCATTGCCAAAGAAGCATCAAAGCTTTCAGGCTTGCTATTGATGTGCTCAGTTCACAGCTCAAAGAAAGCAAAGACAAAGAAGCCAATGGCGGGAATGGCTTTGGGCTATGCTTTCAAAATAGGTTTAATATAAAGGCTAAAGCAGTGGTAAGACAATCACATATAGAACAGAAATCTGCCACTTAGTGAACTGAGTGGAATAAGGTTTCAGAAGCTCACAATGTTCGGGCACTGCTGATCCTAGTAACAATAGGATTGAAAAAAATAATAGATCCTAATAGCTGCTGCTGCTGCTGCATCACTTCAGTCATGTCCAACTCTGTGCGACCCCATAGACAGCAGCCCACCAGGCTCCCCTGTCCCTGGGATTCTCCAGGCAAGAACACTGGAGTGGGTTGCCATTCCTTCTCCAATGCATGAAAGTGAAAAGTGAAAGTGAAGTCGCTCAGTCGTGTCCGACTCTTCACAACCCCATGGACTGCAGCCCACCAGGCTCCTCTGCCCATGGGATTTTCCAGGCAAGAGTACTGGAGTGGGGTGTCATTGCGTTCTCCGATCCTAATAGCTAATTCTGTCCTAATGGCGTCTAAATGAGAAGTCCAGACATTTTAGTGATCTGTTATCTTTTCAATCCTATTGTTGTGAGGATTGATTGTGCTGGAATATTGAGAGGTTCTGGAATCTCAGTTCATCTTTCAGGCCAAAGTGACTGACAACCATTCACAGACTCATCCAGACAGACAGGAGAACTCTGGTCTGTTCTTGGATAAACTTAATTATTGATCTGAGAAATCACAGCTCTAGGTTTGGGAGACATTCATAGCAGTGATATTATTTGAGAAATTCTACTCTCCCCACAGCGCCTTGAAAAATCTCAGATTTCACTGGGCTATAGTCACTCTGTCCTCTTTTTCTACCTGGCCTAATGTGGCCACATTATGGTTGTGTAAGAACTGTGGTTGGGATGAGTGCCTGCCACCTTAGTCACAGCCTTTCACGACAGCCATCTCTATAATGGATAAGAATTCCCTCTTTATTTTGGAAGACAGTGTGTTACAGGGATGACAGTGTAGTGCTGGGAGACATATAAAACCTAGTCTAACCTAAGTACTGTCATTTAGTAGCTTTGTGGCATTGAGCAAACTATTAAATCTTTCTGAGTCTCATCAGAAAGTTGAGATATAACTCAACTTCATAGTGTCCTTGTAAGGCATAGAGATTCTTTACCATCTGGTTAAAAGCCACCAGAGAAGCCCATAGAGATACTAGAATGAGGTAAATAAAAGGTGGCTTGTGGCATCATTGGGATGACGATGGTAAAGAACACTTAGCAACACTGAGTCTAGTCTTCATTTTGAAGAACAGGGTTCACTTCTGGTGATTTGCCAAAGAAGATGGGAAGAGGGTAGCAAGACCATCTGTTTTCCATGGTTGAGGGAAGATCACTGGTAGGAAGCAGCAAATAGGATTCTCTAGAGGCAACGTGATAGCACCAAGCCAGAGAGAGAAGACTCAGGGTGATAGAACTCTCTAGATAGACACTGACAGAGTGAGATTGGGTCCCCTTGGGAGTCACCAAAGATAACCTCAACTCTTCCATGACTCTGAACGTTCTGGAGTCTACTCAAAAGAGGCTGCTGAGCATAGTAGTGGGCAACTGTAAATGGGAATCGTAGCATCTGAGAGTAAGACGATTGAGAAGTCAGTGGCAGTCTTTGTGAGTGGATCTTTCAGGTCCCGAATTCCTCTTCTTAGAAATAGAATAGATATTCTCCGGTGTTCTCGTTAGAGCAGATACTCTCCAGGGTCTGGAGGCAGTAAAGCTAGAAAACAATCTGTATCTGAATTAAGGGGGTCCTGTAGCCTACATATTGTCCACAATGTATTGTAGAAGGTTCCTCATCCTCTTTCCAGCCTCAGAATTCTCCTCTCTGTTTGAATGAAATTTTGTGATGCATTTTCCCAGACTCCTCTGGCAGTTAGTGTTTCAAGTACACGAAATTGTACGTTTGAAAAAATTCTGGCTATTTGGGTGAAAACAGGAAGCTATGATTTTGTAGATAACATATTTTTACATTCTTCCATTTAAAAATATGGATTTTGTTTCATCGTTTATGGAAAATTTTTTGAGCACCAATTATGTAACTAAAAGAACTGGTGATAATGGATAAAATTCCCCTACCTGAATATTTTTTCATAACCTTAAAAACCTTTCCTCTATTGGTAAGATCATCCTCATCAAATAAATGCATGAAAATTACAACTTTCTGAAAGAAGTCCAACCACATGTGGAAGATAATAAAAATCTAGAAGAAGATGATTTTTATGACACCATGGCCTATTACTATGAAAAATATGATAAGGCAAGTTGAACAATATTATGGTCATAGAAATATTAGGTAAAATAGGGATGGGAACTGGAAAAATAGAAGTCCTATATTACTGCACAAATACCTTCCATAATTAGAAAATGTAGCAGAGGAAAAAAAGTACAATATCAAAGTGAAAGGTAAATAGATTTGTGTTTGATCGGCTTGAAAATTATCCTCATCACCAAAAGGGTGTCTTCAAATGTGAAATATAGAGATGATTACTTTTTACTCAAGTGTACATTTTTTTATATAACACTTTGAACTCCTCAGTCTCCACCATCTGTAGAACTCAATTTCCGTTTCGTAAAAAAAATTGCTGACATCTGTTTAAACCCTAATATCTCCACAACCATGTAGAATGTTAACTCAAGCTTGGTGTCATGTTAAACCGTTTTAACTTTAAAATAATATTAAACTTATGGTTCTGTTTCAACTTTGCCATGATACTAGTATTTAACCCTTCAGATATTCTAAACTGCTCACCAAAGAAAAAATCTTGGATGGAAAAAATGAAGTCAAATGTGAACTCCTCATCTTTACAGGACACTGGAGAGATTTGTCTGCTGCTGCTGCTAAGTCACTTCAGTCGTGTCCGACTCTGTGTGACCCCATAGATGGCAGCCCACCAGGCTCCACGGTCCCTGGGATTCTCCAGGCAAGAACACTGGAGTGGGTTGCCATTTCCTTCTCCAATGCATGAAAGTGAAAAGTGAAAGTGAAGTCGCTCAATCGTGTCTGACTCTTAGCGACCTCATGGACTCCAGCCTACCAGGCTCCTCCATCCATGGGATTTTCCAGGCAAGAGTACTGGAGTGGGGTGCCATTGCCTTCTCCGAGAGATTTGTCTAAAATCTACTAAAAATTTGGAGTCTTGGAATAATATGACAGACTGTTGGAAGGCCAGTGACTTGACTAAAACACAGAACAGTCAGACTTAAAGAGATCTTGTGCTACTGACTGTGACAGATAATTCTGTGCTTGGGCCAACCCATGTCAAAATTGTGAAGTAGTAAAAATAACCTGGACTTATAAAGTGTTGAACAAATTTACAGCCCTGCTACATACATAATTTCATTAAATTTCCAGAACCGCACTGGTACATATCGGGGCAAGTGACACCCTGGGTTCCTCTCCCTACCCCCACCCTGTAGGACTGAGGTTTTTATTCTGCCAGCTGTTAAGAGCGTTGCCTCTGATGGCTCACAGTGTGTCACTCCCCAGGAACTGCCATTTGCTGAAAGGAGCCGCCTCACACGTTTGTCTTTACTTCAAGGACTGCCATGTCCAAAGACATTGTGGTCAATAAGGGAGCAACAAAGTTCCTGCCCCCTCATTTTACTTCATCAGCTCTGAAAGGCCATTCTGGATCCATAGGGGATCAGCTGGGGCCTCTGTTGCAACTTCACTGTAGTTCAGTTTTTCCCTCTGCTCAGTCCTATTCCCTATCTTTCCCCCATACATATTGCTCCCAAGAATACTTCCATCAGAATCCTTGTATGCAAATCTCCATCTCAGAGTCAGCTGCCTTGGTAATTCAACTTGAGACCTTGGTGCCAGGAAGTCATCAGTCCCCGATGACAGTCCCAGAAAGTCATCTGTAAAATGGGATTTAGAAACTATGTCATCTGCCAGCTGGCTGGCAGTGAGGTCTCCGTCCCTGATAACTGATGGAATGTGGGCAGTCCTTAGCTTGTCGCAGAAGTGCAATTGTTAAAACCTTCACTGACTGTGAACTGGGATGAGGTACACAAGGAAAGGAATACACTGGCAGGCACAACATCTCAGAGATCTAGGAAAAGAAGTAATTGTAAAGACAACGGAATTAGGTTGCTTTTGCTGAGTGTAATCAATGCAGTGGAGAAAGATAATGAAAAATGTGTGTGTGTTCAGTTGCTCAGCTGTGTGTGACTTTTTGTGCCCCTGTGGACTGTAGCCCACCAAACTCCTCTGTCCATGGGATTTTCTAGACAAAAATGTTGGAGAGGGTTGCCATTTCCGCCTCCAGGGAATCTTCCCAATCTAGGAGCAAACCTGAGTTTCCTGCATGGGCAGGCGGATTCTTTACCACTGAGCCACCTGGGAAGCCCAATGAAAAGGGTAGGGTGATTAATTACCAATTTAAGGCAAATTGTAAGTTCAGAGGGCTTTCTCAGAAGCACATGAAAGAACAATCATCTCCTGCAGCCAGAGAACAGAAAATGCTGAGGATCAGTCCCCAGACTTAATTACAAGGGTTGCTGAGCACCAGAGAACTTTGAATTGTCAGCCCTCCAACAAAGTCAGCTATGCTAAGTCAGAGCCCTGGCTGGGAAGAGATGGATGCTGTGACCTGAGATATGGAAGCTGGGTGTGTGTGCTAAAGAACTTTGAACCCTGGGCCCTTGGCACGATGCAAAAAGAAAAAAAAAAAAAAAGCACTTTCTTTTCCTACTGAAACATTCCTCCTTGTTTGAACATGGCCCAGAGTCCTCTGCCTTGTAAGAAAACACCTTCCTACCTTAAGATTTACTCCCAACTCCATTCTTAGCTACTGACCAATAATTAAGAACACACCATAACATAACTTGTTGAAGGATATACTGACCCTGCTAAAGACACTGAAGGGGGTCTAGGATCCAGGCAACATGGATCGACACTGGTGGTTCTCATCTCTGCAATTCCAGGCTTTGAGGGTCAAGAGGCCCTCTTTCCCAGAGGAGGATTGCCTCCAATGGGATTTATAGCAAGAGTTCCTTTCACCTCTAAGTTACAGCTGCTAGTTGCTCACTTTAGGTTGCCTATGTCAAGGGCAAAGAAGGATATTGCTCTCTGGCAGGTATAATTTAATCATCCAAAATATAGGGAAGCTGCTACACAATAGGGAGGAATTCATATGGGATCCAGGTGATTCATTGGGTCATCTCTTGATACTCAGTTCCCCAATTTTTAGTATAAATGTTCATGTGCAACAGCCATAGCCAGAGAAGGGCATAGGGTCTGGGGCTCAGACCCACTCAGGAAGGAGTGCCTGAACCACTTAGACCAGCAGAGATGCTAGGGGTGAAGAGAATCCAGAACATGTAGTAGAATCATGAGATGAGTGTCAGTTGCGGCCTCAGAACCAGTTGCAGTGGTACATGCTGTATTTCATCCATGAACCCTCCCACTGTCAGTTTTCCCAGAGAGAGACAGACCAGGATCATGGGGGAGCTGTTTCCAGATGGCAGGTGCTTACACACAGGGTCAGTGCATCTGAGTGATGCAGGGGTGCATGTGGTGGGTGTTGTGCACTGCCCTATCCCTCCCCTCGAGGAGACCTCTTATTCTCCCAGCTGCTTGTGTTAATGTTGGTGATGGCTTCAGCTCAGCCCTTCCCCAGACTTGCTCTCAGCTGCCTCTTCCAGGACTGTGTCCCCTTACATAGGCAGGGATGGACCAGTCTGCCTCCAGTGACTGGCTGGTCTGAGGGTCCAGACATCTGCCCTTTGGTCTCCATGCAGGGCAATTCTGAAGCGCTCTACTCATCAGGAGAGCCCTGCAGGGTCACCTGGGACTGCTGCTGAAACTTCATTACAGTTCATCTTCTCCCACTGCCCAGTCCTGCCTCCCTCAGGCTCTTGTTCCTGAGGGCTATCCCATGGAACATGCATCTCAGAGTCTGTTTCCTTGGGCACCCAACCTGAGACAGGAGGTTATTGCAATTTTACCCCATTTTGGACCTGTAGAAAACATGCCGTATTGAAGCTGCAGAATTGTCCAGGGTCACAGAACTGGCAAGGGACAGAGAGAGAATTGCATTGCAGTGGACTCTAAGTCCAGTGCATCCCACTTTCTTCTGGCTCAGTTCTCCCCTCCACCAGCCGCTGCTTTGTCCTGGACTCAGATGACCCGGTGGTGGGGGTGGTGGGCAGGCGCTGACTTGATGCTGGAGCCGGTGATGAACTGAGCACTACCTGCCCTCATGGCACTCAGCGTGGAGCTCACCGACTGGGTCCCTCACTGGTGTCCCAGCTCTTCCATGGAGATTCACCCTCCAAGATGCCCACTCATTTCTTAGCCCCAGTGGGAATCAGATCACTGGCACAGATAAAGATTGGGGGCAGGGAGATTAAATGAACTCTTCAGCATTCAAAATAACATGAAAATGGATGCATTATTTTTCCCAAACAACGCCATTCTTTTAATAGGGGATTCATTTCTAACAGTGGCATTTTTGGTTTCAGCACAGGGCACGGGAAAATTGAGGTTTGTGAAGACTTGGAAAGCCTGGAAGCAGGCTAAATAGGAGTCTCCCCATTCTACCTACAAATGCAACTGGCTGGACTGGTCACCTACAGTGGCTGCTGTGTGCACAGTGTCCAGGTTCCAGGACACAACTTTTTAATATGTTAAAGGTACAAAATCAGCTTTATTGCAGAAATCCAGTTTTTAAATACTGGGATTAAGTATTTTAAAATGTATTTTCACTGTTGTCCCAAGTTCTCTAAGCCTTTGAGGATATATACACTTTCTAAAAACATGCACAAAAGGTAGTGAATGTTAATTTTAATCCCCAACCTCTTGAATAAATGGAGTTCTCTAACATTTCACCTAGCTCAGTGTTCACTGTGATCCAGCTTTCTCTTGTTAAGTAGATTTTACCCATATACATTCTATATTTTTCTTTGCTCAATTTCATCGCACTTCTCTTTTTTATGCCCCATTGGCTTTCCTGTAAAACTCTGCTACCATTTTAGTAAATTATTAGAATATGCTGGGCTAAAGCCCAAGGTCTGAGCTAAAGAAATACTTGCAAAGGTTTTCTCAAGCTTGAGTCAAAATCTATAAAATATTAAGCTGACTTAATCACATAAATATGTTGAAAAGATTAGAAGAGAATTTTTTATCCTAAAATGACAAACTAAGAGTTTAACAAATACAGATACACACACACACACACACTCCAAGGAGTTCTACCACTTAAAAGGCAGCAAATGTTTTAACACAATGTATCTTTAAAGATAATACTGCAGAGTAATACACAAACTAAGCCAGATTTTAAACTAAGTCTCTGAGGATCCCAGACTTGAAAAATCCTTTGGGTCAGTGTTGTGGACATACCCACGCCCCTGTTGATTGCAGATATACTCAGATGAGGGAAAACTGATCAACTTACTTAAGAATTGCAAGTGGAGATTCCCTATAGTGATTAATGCTTGGAAATTAACTTATTTTAGTGGGCATAGTGAGAAGGGGCTGAAGTGTGAGTGGAGAGGTAAAGCACACTTTTTACCTCCCAAGCTAGAACTCTGACTATGACTGTCACATTGTCTTAATCCCTAAACTGACCCTGTGGTGTGCTAAGAGCTGCTCTTCAGAGGACCTGCAGTGAGGCCTCCGATCCACACCTACATTTCTGTGGTGCAGGTAAGGAGTCCTCTGGGCTGTGGCTCCACCTCAGCCCCCGAGTATGGCACAAACCTTGGAGCTTCCGGTTGGCTTTGGTATAATGCGAACCGGTATTGTCAGCTGCATCAAGAAAAATGCTTTTTTCACCTTAGCTATGACTTCCTTAAGTGCCTCAGTCAGTCCTGGAAGCTCTAACCAAGTACCACAGAGTGGCTGGCTTAAACAACAGAAATGTATTTTCTCAGTTTTGGAGGCTAAAAGTCTGAGATCAATATACCAGCGGGCTTGGTTTCTTCTGAGGCCTCTCTCCTTGGCTCTCAGGTGGCCATCTTCTCCCTGTGCTTTCACGTGGTCTTCCTTTCACAAATCTCTGTGTCCTAATCTCCTTTTCTCAAAGAATATAAAATTGGATTAGGGGTCTCATTTTTACTTAACCTCTGTGAAGAAGTTATTTCCAAATGCAGTGATATTCTGAGGTACTGGGGATTAGGACTTCAATGCATGAATTTAAAAATTCAGCCCATAATACCCCTATTCTATGCTATTGCTCTTTGGCAGTGGGATGGGTGGGTTTTTAAATCCCAAGAACTTCTCTGTAGCAATAAGAGCCTCCACAAATGAGAAGACCTGGGTCCAGCTCTCCATGAGGGTCTAACTGCCACCTGATCATAGCTTTTCTTCACCCTGTGATGGCTGTTTTATAAATGGAAGCTATTGTTTTACAATTCAAGTCTGTGTTCTCAACATGATAGATTTCAAAACTATTCTTAAAAATAGGAACTTCCTCTTGGTTCAATGACTGTTACTGACTTATACATCAAGGAATAAGATAGATGTATTCCTTCCCTTATGAATCTTCTAGTTGAACAGGAAAGACAGATACTAAGGAAGTAAGACATAAGTGAATATTTAATTACAAACTGTGATAAATACCACCTAGGAAAATAGCAGCCTTGCCATAGCTTTTCTTCTCACTGTGCTGGGCATATTATGAGAGAGAATAACAGGATGGGGAACTGACTTTACCTAGGTCAGGAAAGGCCATCAACATCTGAAAGCTCCATAGGAAGTAGCAAAGTGATGAGTGGAAGGGAAAACATTCCAGACTAAGAGACACCGTAGAGAAAATCGCCAAACTCAGGAAGAGGAACAGACATATAGTGCCCTGTGGCAGAAACGCAGTGAACAAGCAGGCAAGGGCTCTTGATGAGGCTGGAGCTGCAGCCCAAGGGAAGGAGTGGACTTCCACTGCAAATGCCTTGGATTGTCTAAGCGTGGAGTAACCTGGCCTGCCTTGATGTTTTAAGATCATTTCGGCTACCATGTAGAAAATGGATTAGAGGGCACAAATGTGAAAGTCTAGACAACAGTTAGAAAGCTTTGGAGAGGACATAAGCAAGAGGAGATGATGACTCCCACAGACACTAAGAAGGGAAGTAGATGGATTTGGGACATGGCTTGGAGGTAGGAAGAAGAGGGATGCGTGACTTTTGAGTAAACGTGAATGTGTAAGGTAGGGATGCTGATGGAGAGGAGGTCAAGAATGACACCTAGTATGAGCAACTCAGGGGAGAAGGGGGTACCCCAGGCTGTACAGGAGAAGACAACTCAAGACACCTGTGGGTTCCAAAAGTGGAATTCTGACAATACAGACACAAATGATCCATCAGAAGAGAGGTATTTTGGAAACCAACACATAGAAGTCTATGTTGGCCTCAGATTTCAAAGAAAAATATTTTAAAAAGATAAAAAATAAATATTTTCTGTCTTGAACACAATATAAACCTTATCATACGTTGACAATATATAAACACTGTCAATATTGAATACAAATTCCCAGTTTCCCTGTTCAGTTTCCAAGTGCCTTTGCTTCTACCGGCTGCTACCTGCAACTATCTTCAGAAGATTGCTCTTGAACCATTGTGTGTGCACACGTATACACACACACACACACACACACACTCCTATGCAGAGAGCCAGAGGGACCCACCCCCTCCTTCTATCCCTCTCCCTGCCTTGGATCCCCCAGCCAGTGATTGACTGCTACAGGATTATGAAAACCTGGTTCCCTTGCTTTAGATGGAGACAGACATGGGGACAAAAACTGGGGATTCTCAGCAGGATCAGGCTGAAGCTGGGCCTTTTCTTGAATTGCATTCTTACTTGGTTTCATTCCCTTTGCTTCCTCCCCTCCCTCACTGGATTTTCCTGGGTTCACCTAATTAATAAGTCCCTTGCACACGTATCCTTGTCTCAGGGTCTGATTCTCCCCAATGACATATATATATACGACACACACACACACACACACACATATATATATATCTGTGCATTTTTCTTGAATACATCTCAATTTTAAGTACAATTCAAGAATGTAAAATGCATGCTATAAAGGAAAGGAGAAACGTGTGTGTATATAATACTGGAGTGGGTTGCCATTTCCTTCTCCAGGGTATCTTCCCAACCCAGGGATTGAACCCGGGTCTCCTGCATTGCAGGAAGACGCTTTATCCTCTGAGCCACCAGGGAAGCCCCATATATATGTATACACACACACAATAGAGTAGCAGGAATTAGAATTATAGACCCAGGAAAGCTAAAATCCTTCAGGATCTCAGACTTGCTAAAACAACAACAACAACAATAACAACAAAAAACAAACAAACACTCAAACTGTGTTTGCAAAAGGAAAAGAAACAATGAAAAACTAGGAAAGTTTACAATGTAAAAAGTGACACAGTGAACCCCTCAACTCTTGTGCTGATTCCATCTGGTCTATTAAAGAAAGTAATTTCCTCAAACTAGAAAGAGTAGAGCAAGGTTGTTTAAGAAAATAGGGAAGGTAGTGTGTCCTAAAGTAGAATATATCATTTTGGGTGTGTCTTCATCACAAGGCTCAGGCAAGGCACAGCCCAGAATTTTTAATATTTTAGGTGTGAATTCATAAACACCTGTGGATTTTTAAGAAATCATAAAGGAATAGGGGCAGGGATTGCTTAAAGAATGGAGTTGGAAAAATACATCCTTCATTTTCAGAAATGGGAAAAATGTACAATGGAAAATTTGATTGTTAATTGCTTCCAAGTTCAAGAGTGTGTAATCAAAGAGACAAATACTTAGAAAAGAATGGAGTGATTACTAGGTGCTAACATAGGATCACTAAGAACCTTCATGATTAGGAATTTGTCATTTTTTTTATTCACTCAATGTGAAATGTTCTCAACATTGTGAACATCATCAATAAGGTGTCTGATAAAGTCACACATAATTGCCTTGTGGAGAAGATAAGGAAATGTCATTTTATTGATTGTAAAGTGCAGTTAGAGCTGGCATCAATTAACAGGTTGAGATCAATCCAAAAAGGAGGTTTTGGGGAATTTACTATTGAGAACTTCATTTTCTTCAATGACCTGGAAGGTTAGCATGATCTCCTAAGCCTTGTCCTTTCTCATTCCTGAATTTCCACCAAAACTGCTTTCCCTTTTCCAATGCCTGAATCCTTCTCTATCCCTACAATATACCAGCTTCCTTCTCCACTGGACCCAGTGACCAGGGTGGCATTTATAAGCACTGCAGTTTAGTCCTCTGTTCTCCTGTTACTTCTAACTTACCAATATCCCACTTTTAGAATAATTCAGCCTTCTCTTTTCTTCCATTATGATCCCAGGCTACTGAGAAGTATTGGAGAAAATTGCAAACTTGTAGCTTGCAATTACAGCCATTTCTCCCTCTAGTAGTTTCTGCTTCTTTTAAGCTTTCTAACCTCTGCAAATAATGTTGTGTACTGAAACTGAACTCCTGAGAGAGGTCAAGCCTCTTTCTCTTCTTTATTCTTTTTACCTAAGCAGTCTCATAATTTTACTGATTCCACCTCCTAAAAATTATCAATTCTGCCTCCTCTTCTCCTCCATTATCCTTGCTGTATTTCAGCTCTTTTTAACGCTTGCCTAGTTCAGCTTTTATTAACTCCTACCTGAAAACTTGCAACAATCTCGGAACTCACCTTTCTGGCTCCAGTGGTCTTTCTTTCAACCCATCATCCCCTCTGCTGCCAGAGATGTTCTCCTAATACAGATATCTGATAGTTACTCCCCTTGCTTGAAAATTCCCTAGGGTTTAAAGGGCCAAATTCAATCTCCTTAACAAGGTAAGTGATGACTATCATGCAGACCCCAACCTATCTCTCCAACTTCATGTCTCATGATGACTGTCTCTCATCTCTCCTTTGAGGATGAGCAATCTTATTTATTTTTGTATTCCTCTCACCTAGAATAACACCAACTACATAGTGGATCATTTGTATATTAGTGAAAAATTGAAAGCACACACACAAAAAAAGATTTATCAAATGAGTCAGGATTCAAACATGGAGAGAGTAGCTCTGACCTGACAGAATAATAAGCAGAAGATTTCAGCATGCTGGACTCCAAACTAACCAAATCAATTTTAATGGGAACCAATGGCTCAAAAACCTACTTTGAAAGAATAGGATGAAAGAGGCCTGCTTCACTCTTAGTTAAGATGAAAAAGATCTAGGAGTTTGGTTGATTTCCAAATGAATAGTGGTCAGGGGGATGTTATAGCTAGCAAAATATGATGAGCCCTAAGTTGTATTACTGGAGGCACAGAGGACCATATACTAAAGGATGGAGTTCCACAGTGATCTGTACTAATCGGAACACAGCTGGATTCCAAGGACATAAGGATAGATGAAGCACAGAGAACGGCACCTAGGAATAAGAAGGATCTGGAAAATATGTCATGTGAGGAACTACTAAAAACATGGAGTATTTAACCTAGCAAAGAGAAAGCTTAAAGGGAACATTGATTTTTTTTTTTTTTAATTTTTGCAGGACTATTGTATGGAAGAGTGATTGATATAAGCTAGGTTCTTTTAAGGGCAGAACTAGCTTGAATGAGATGAAATTACAGGGCAGATGACTTCAGTCCTGTATAATGAAGACATTTCTATCAATGAGAGTTATTAAAAATATAAATGGGCTGTTGTCTGAGTGTCTTGAAAACTGGAAATGTTCAAGCAACAGTTGAATGATGGTATGTCAGCAATATTGGAGAGGGAATTCTAGAAGGCCTCCAAGTTTTTTCTAACTCCAAGATTCTGCCATCCTATATTATGTTTTTAGTTAAGTTTTAAAGGAGCCCACTGAGGAAATCCATTTGGAAACTTTCAGTAACAGTGTAAGGTAAAAATTTCAGGCCTCCAACTAAACTGTTTGAAAGGCAACCCCTATGTTTTATTTCTCGGTTCTAGAGACCCTAAGCACCTCAGGGCTTGCTTGTGAAAGGAGAAAATCATAGATGTGATCATGACCCTTATGGCTAAATTCAAGATTGGCATTAGTAAAGCTCTCCACAGGTGATAATCTAAAGATGCCTACAAGTGATAATCAGGAAGGAAATGTAGAAGGAGAAACATCCAGAATGAAACTTCATCAGACCGAAGACTTCTCCTGGTTTGTTCCAAGTCCAGAGTAGGACTTGGCCAAGTAGAAGCAAACGATGGAGGAAGCATTTTTGTTATTAGCTGGTAGGCGCTAAAGGTTCAGCTCTTTCAGTTTCACTCTTTAAGTCCTAGGCTGCTCTGTGCCTTGCTTTCTCCAACAACAAATTACAGAGACCAAGCACATCCCAACCCAGCAGAGGTTCATTTCTGTACAGCGGTTGTGCTCTTATAATTGATAAAGTGAAGGAACATGCATTCATGGAAATTCAGATGTTCAAGAACCCCAGGACCAATCCTATGAGACATCACTGATGCCACTCGCCAGAGGCCTGGGACTCAGGAGTTAATGTCTGCAAAGCATTTTGAGCTTGTTGGAAGAAAGGCGCTAGATAAATACAAAGTGTTGTTGTTATTATAGGGAAGAAAAAGTAACTGTTAGCTCAGGGTCTATAATTAGGAAGCAAATATAGTGTCTGGTGGCTTTGATAATAGGATTTCTATGAAGATGTGGCATGCAGTAAGCCTGTTGACTGAAATGTTATAAATGACATGATTTTTGCCATACCAGTCAGAATCCTTGACATTTTAGTTTTCAGTTTGCCTTCCTGCCCTTCCCCCACACTCTATATTGAGGTCAACTGTAAGAGGGCAAGTGTCAAATTAACAGCTCTGAAACTAATAAACTCTGGTGTGTCCATGAAGAAATTATGGTCCTCAAGAATCAGGACTTGCTTCCTTCTCGCTGAAGCCAAATTCTGAAGACGAGCTGAACGTTGAGAAGATCTTGAAGTTCCTTCCGAGCCTGGGTCCTTGTCCTGCCTCTTGCCTTCAGTTGGCAAACCCGGTGTGCCCTGAGTGAGGCCTGGTCCTGCAGCTTGCTAGAGGAAGCTTGGGAATTCTTTCAAGAGAAGCATAAATCCGAGTTCAGGCCTTGGAAAGTAAGTAAAGAAGGAAATAGTTTTAAAATATTTTAATGTGTTTATCTGCATATTTTCGGTCTACCCATAATGTTCTGAGAATTTAAATGGTTTAAGAAAATCACTTCTTAAAATAAGGAATATCGTTTTTTGTGGAACAGTTCTCCATTCAGACTCCTGTGACTCTTTCTGTTATCAATTTGCTCCGTGATTTTTACCTGTATTTGCCTCAATTTCTGCCCTGTGAAATTGTCATAACCGATTACTCTTCTCATCGATGTTGCTGGAGAAAGGCAGCAAAGGCAGGTTTCATAGCTGTACAGTTAAGAGTTTGATTTTGGCCCATCATTCACTCGACAGCTAGAAGGCTTCACGCAAGTTGCTGAACCCCTTGTGCTTGTGTCCCTCAAATTTAATAATTATTAAATGATTTCAATGAAATGAAATGCATTTTCATTTGAAGGAAACATTTAAATAATTTAAATGAAGCTCCCATTAAGGATTTTTCCAGTTTCAAAATCTTTTCATTTTCTTACAACTTCAGTATCTTTTCTAAGAGAACACACACAATTACAACTTTTAATGTTGATCTTTCTTGTTGTTTTTCTAATTTTACTGTGGGGACTAGTTTTGTCCAAAGAACTTGGTGCCATAATCTTGATTTCAACGGGGTCGTAAAGAGTCGGACACGACTGAGTGACTGAACTGAACTGAATACAATTTTAGAATAAAGAAGTTTCCTGTTTATTTCATGGATAAGGTCTTCTTTTTCAGATGTGTTTCCTGGGGTAGTGATAGGCTTGCTCCCATTATTGTATGGGTTTGGGCTATCTTTTTAATGTAAACGTTTTTCCTCTTACAGCTACAAACAAGTTAAAATAAAAATATGTAAGATAGGCATCTATATTTTTCACATTCTTCTTGTCAGCTGAATTTGAGGAAATTGGCCCCACACATTTATCCAGCAGTCACACTGAGCCAGGTGATGCGTGTGGCATCCGCAGCAGGGGGGAGTGGGGACAGGGGTGGGTGGAGGTGAGGGGCCGTGAGCAAAAGATAAGTTCTCTACAGGAAGTTCTCCACAGGCCAAGGGTGTGCTTAATGCCTTCAGAGGTGTTACAACTTAGTGCTTATTTAAATGTATTAAATCTTGCTTTGCTTTAAAATAAATGGACACTATCCGAAAACTCGGGCTTTCCAGGTGACACAGTAGTGAAAAAAAAAAAAAAAATCCACCTGCCAGTGGAGGACACCCGGGTTGGATCCTCAGTCAGGAAGATGCCCTGGAGAAGGAGATGGCAACCCACTTCAGAATTCTTGCTTGAGAAATCCCATGGGCAGTCCATGGTGTCCCAAAGAGCTGGCGCAACTGAGCGCACACACGCACACGCACTTGCACGTGTGCATGCGTGCACGCGCGCACACACACACACACACACAGCCCTGAAAACACACTTAAGGCTTTACAGTTCCAAAACAGGATCACTGACTTTTTAATGTCAAAATCCGTTTTCCTCGGAAGCAGATGTCCTGAGTATTTGCAGTTATCCGGGCCTGTTCCTGGACTCCTGTCACTGCAAAGTCACATCTGAACTACATGAAGAGATTCTCACACCAATTTAGGGAAATCTCCAGGAAATCTTTGTGTAACTCAAATAACTATTGTGAGCGGGCGGAAGATGAAATGAGATCATGCTTGCAAAGTGCTTCGGGGCCACAGATTGTGTCTGAGCAGGGCGAGCAGGGCGTGGGCCGTGGGCACCGGAGGTGATGAGTGTGTCGCAGGCCCCGCGGCGACCACTGTGGGAGGCGGCCTCCTGCTGTCCCCGGGCTGCCTCCACCGCTCTGGGCCAGCAGGGAAAGGCTCATCCCAGGTCCCGGCCCTGTGGTCACCTCCCAAGTCCCCCAAGTCCCCGACACAGCTGCC
This sequence comes from Bos mutus, assembly GCF_027580195.1. Lineage (NCBI taxonomy): Eukaryota > Metazoa > Chordata > Mammalia > Artiodactyla > Bovidae > Bos > Bos mutus. The sequence goes on from NC_091618.1 coordinate 47,684,632, forward strand.
TTCCCTGAGTGACCAATTAAAACGTCTGAAGCGGCTGGAGCTCGCTGCCGCCAGCACACACGGACCGCATGTGAGGCTGCGATATTCTCTCCTTGTGACGCACTCCATCCAGGACACAGGGACAGCAGTGTTTAGCAGCTGACACAAGAGGGGTTTCTACTGCCTGCCAGACAGCTTAAAGGCTGCAAGAAATCTTTTGTGGGTTCCGGGGAACGCTTTGAATTCTTCTAGCCAGCCTGACAGCCCTCCAATCGCACTCTGGAAAAGACTGCAATGTTCCTGTAGGGCCAGGAGAGCCGGCCTTCTGGGGCGTGGACAGGCCCCAGGGAGAACTTGAAAGGGACAGTAAATGCCAGAAAAGCAGAGCCCCTCTCCTGCTGTCTTGCAAAGCAGCATCAGAAACCCTGGCAGGCAGGACACGCCTCTGCTCCTCTCTTATTCAGGGGAGAAAGGAGCCTGGGTATCTCAGTGGATCTTAATTTTCTCTCACCGCCCCTCCAGCCCCCATCTCCTAACCCACCTCTCCCCTCCCCAGCCCCCTTCTGCTCCTGCAGGGTTTGTGTTCAGCATCAAATTAAGTGTTCATGACAGCTAACCACAAGTTATTAAATGTGATTCACTGCCACATTGCTGGGCCTTCACTGGTGGTACAGAATAACCACTTAGACAAACCATTTGATTCATGGCATCCATACAAAGAGTCTTTGAGAAGGAGAGAGGCCTTCTCAGGCCTTTTGCTGAAAATTGTTTTATTTCCGTGATTCTCTTCAACAGGTCGGTGAGCTGAATTAAACCCCAAATCCTTTCTAACTGCTTAGCTGTGAAGTCTTTAAGATATTACAGAGCTCGTGAGAAGTGGCTGTGGATTGCCAAGTCAGCGGAAATTTAAGAAATCAGTGTCAAAAATGAACTTATGTTTGACAAGTGAGACCAACGATCTGCAGCTGGTGTGAAGGGTGGTGATCTTTCAGTGTTTAATGCTCTTAATAATTAGGTTTCCTATCCTAGAAAGGCATTATTATTTTTGAATAACTCCCTGCTGTGAAGGGAGAGTTGATGAAATAGTAACTTTCCTTGAGTTGAAATCCTCCCCCCCAGCCCCGGGTTCATGTTTGGAGACAGTGGATAATGAAAGACCAATGATCTTTCAAGAATCAGACACCTCATTTAATTGTTTTCCTATTTCATCATTCAGGGCCTCAGAGTTACATGTTGGTTCCTTGGGAGGGGCACGGTCCTCTCTTGGATGGAGTGTTAAATTTACTGGGGTGTTAAGTTCTGCTTGTGCTGAGCCAACTGGATTTATGCATTTAGAAGGCCCTAAAATAGGAAGCTGAGTGGTCTCTGTTCAAAACTTGCTGGCCCATGTTTCTTCCTGATGATGTCTGTGGACAGTACCCCATAAAAGTACAGTGTGGCTTGTACTCGCCACAGCACACCAGGCTCAGAGGCGTACCATCTGTTTATAATTGGCATTCAGATTTGATCCATTATAGAGGTATCCCAAGCTTATTGAATTTAAAAGGGGGCACAAAGTTTGTGTGGGATAAATTCAGGTCTAACTTGTCATCTCTCTGCCAAGAGCATGTAATTCATTTTCTTATTACCAACACAGTCTATTAGAAAATAAGTTAGCTATGTAACAAATTGAAGTCTAAGAAATATCCATATTAGGAAACTTAGTTTGATGATTAAATTAAGCAAGGATTACTTTTGGCGTGAATAATTCCACAATCTGCTTTTCTGTCCTGAAAAAATGAGTTTAGCAAGGAATGGCTGTGCTTGTAATATTTAACAGCTTTGTTTTCAAGGTTTCGAGTTGTTTCCCTCTCCATCAGTCTTCCAAACATCTTGATTTCCTGTCACCTATTTGATTATCATTTATGATATTTACAGAATTCGGTTGACTCAAACAAATGTCTTACTAAGGGGCCAGATCTAACATCATATACAGTTTTTGTTCATTCATTTATTTATTCAGTGCGTAATGAGTGCTTCTTCTGTGAGAGGTATCTTGGAGCAAATCAAATGCATTTCTTCATTAAGAGGTCATTCAAAGTAATAGAAAAAAATATAATAAAGCACAATTGACCAAAATACATAGAGTTAAGGTTAATTAAGTTTTGTTTTTAACTGAGGATGAAAGTTACAACTCTTTTTGCTTCAGTGTTTACAGAAAAATCTAAATAGATAATTTCATTCTTCTCCTTTTTGGAGAGAATGCAGGAAAAGAATCGAATCTTTGGTGACTTGGCATATTGGTAAATCAACACTCTTAAAAAAACTCATGTTCATTTTAATACATTAATAAGCACCTGCCACAAAATGTATGCTCCAAATGTTTTGTTGTTGTTTTAGGTAAAGCTGACTTGTTTCATTGTCTTTGGACTCTTTTCCTCAAGTATAAAAGAAAAGTAAACCCTGGATGATGGATAGTTAGATTATGGTTAATCAGTGTTCTAATATCCTTCAATAAAAGAAGTATGTTATATCATACTCTCTATAAGGTAAAGATGGTCTTTACCTGGAAAGCAGTTTCACTAATATTCATAAAAAAAAAGTTACTGAAGAACAAAACGAATACTTGAAATAGTTTTGTTTACTTGAATTATATATTAAAGGTTGGACTAGTGGCTTGTTTTTAGCTTGTAACTTTTTGCATACCCATAAAAACCTGGTACAGTCTTACTGAATTAGCAAGATCAGAGAGAAGGTTTAAAGTTCACAAAAAACATTTTGCCACATGAAGTTCAAAATCATCCAACACATATGATAATTTAAGGATGAGTGTTGGAAGAGTGAGAAGCTTGGAGAGAACATGCAATTAAAAAAAAAAAAAAGAACTCTAACATAAATTGGCAAAATTTGCAGAATTTTATGATTCATGATAGATCCATTTGAGTGTATAAATAAATTTCAAAAATCAGTACTCATCTAGTATGGCAAATGTATTCATTCTTTCAATACATTTATTTAACCCCCTACTATGTGTTCTTGCCTGGAGAATCCCAGGGACGGGGGAGCCTGGTGGGCCGCCATCTATGGGGTCACAGAGTCGGACACGACTGACGCGACTTAGCAGCAGCAGCAGCATGTGTCACTCTTGGAGGAGGGCATGGTGACCCACTCCAGTATTCTTGCCTGGAGAATCTGGACTGAGGAGCTTGGCGGGCTGCACTCCATAGGGTCGCAGAGAGTCGGGCACAACTAAAGCGACTTAGCATGCACTCATGTGTTGCTCTCCTTACTGGATACCAGGATTCAACACTGAACAAGATAACATTCACACACGTTGTGTCCTACAGTGGGGAAAGTATGAAAAAAGCAATTTCCACAAAGTGTGGAAAATAATATTCATTTATCCCATCACTGATTAATTAATACACACCTAATATGTACTAGAGGTCTTCCCTGGTGGCTCAGATGGTAAAGAATCTGCTTGTAATGCAGCAGACCTGGGTTCAATTCCTGGGTCAGGAAGATCCCTTGGAGAAGGGAATGGCTACCCAGTATTCTCCAGTATTCTTGCCTGGAGAACTGCATGGAGAGAGGAGCCTTGAGGGCTATATATAGTCCATGAGATCACAAAGAGTCGGACACAACTCAGTGACTAACATGCTTTAATGTGTACTAGAAAGGAAAAGGGAAACCTTCTAGTAGAGGTCTTAGTCTGGGAGGGAATGTGAAAGCCACATAAGCTCTAAATGAAGAATAAAAAACTAGGTGGAAGCAGTGGGTGTGTAGGTAGAGGAAACTGTATGCTTTCAACTGAGAAAGTTGACAAGAGCTCAGTGTGACTTGTGCAGAGGGAAGCAGGGTGGAGAGAAAAGAAGCTGGAGACCTAACAGCTAGCACTGAATTTACAGCCTGGGCCAGCATCTCCATACAACCCTGTGAAGCAGCTGCTATTATTATCTCCACTTTAGAGATAAGAAAATCAGGGTCACAGGATCACATATCTAGGAAGTACAGAGCCAGGACTCAAAACCAGCATCCTGGCAGTAGGCTCTCAACTTTTAATTGCTTAAGAAGGGCAGAGAGGGATGACGATCAGCACTTAGTTTCATCTTAGACTAGGTTAAAGGGAAGCCAGTGAAGCATTCAACTGAGGAATGAGATACTCCCATATATCTTTTAGATGGATTGTTGTGATACCAGTGTGGAAAATGGACTCAAAAGGAACAAAATAAAGATATTGATTAGGTGCTATTGCAATGGCCCAGTGGAGAGATTCTTGAGGTCAAACTAAGATAGATATAAAAGGCAGAATGGGGAGAAAAGAGAGCTTTAAAAGATATTCAGGAGATAGAACAAAGACGATTTAGTAATTGACTGGAAGGCACGGGGTGGGGAAGGGTCAAAAAGAACTCTGGGATAGATGTGGGTGCTGTTGCCCAGGCTGAGTGTCTGACTCTTTGCGATCCCATGGACTGTAGCCTACCACGCTCCTCCGTCCATGGGATTTTCCAGGCAAAAGTACTGGAGTGGGGTGCCATGGGCTTCTCCAGAGGATTTTCCCAATCCAGGGATCGAACCTGGGTCTCCCGCATTGTAGGCAGATGCTTTACCATCTGAGCCACCAGGGAAGTCCCGAGAATAGAGAAGGTGGACTAAATTTGGGATATGTGACCAACTCAGGATGGGACATTTTGACTTTGAGTTTCCTTTGAGACATTGAAGTGGATACGTTGCGTATGTAGCAGAATGTCAGAAGAGGAGAAAGACTGGGCTGGTTCAGAGATTAATCATCTTTAGCACCTAAAAATAGGAGGAGTCACTCATATGCAGAGAAAGGAGGCTGTACCCCTGGTCTGTCTTTCTGTCTGCATTCCTGCACAGCCATTCTCTGAGTCTGCTGTTTTCTACTCGTTTCCTTCCCACACCCTTCCCCTTGTTTTCCTTTCTCACAAAGTAGTAAAAGATAGAGAGGGGAAGTGACGCTTTATCTGCTTCTTCAGATTCCTGCCCTTGTACTTCTTCATTCTTCCTCATCTTCCTGTTTTCCGTTTTCAACTAACAGTAAGTTATCTACAATTCTTTCAGGCCACAGAACCAGTAGACACCTCTGACTATTCCACACCATAACCAACCACCCGTTATATCCTAGGAATCTCCCCTATAAAGATCTGCAGAGTGGGACCCCATGGTCAAGTCACTCTCTTCTCCTTCTCCCATTTAAAAGACCTTTTTTACATGACAACATATTCATCTTTCTAGAGAACAAAGCAGATCAAGCCATTCTTTGTATGAAGAAACTCAAGAGTTCTTAATAACATTCAAAATGCAGCCCAAGATTCTTAAAGGAAAGAGAGAAAGGATCTATATGTACTGAGAACCCATCATGCGGCCAAATGCTGAAGAGGAACTAAAAAGCCTCTTGATGAAAGTGAAAGCGGAGAGTGAAAAAGTTGGCTTAAAGCTCAACATTCAGAAAACGAAGATCATGGCATCTGGTCCCATCACTTCATGGGAAATAGATGGGGAAACAGTGGAAACAGTGTCACACTTTATTTTTCTGGGCTCCAAAATCACTGCAGACGGTGACTGCAGCCATGAAATTAAAAGATGCTTACTCCTTGGAAGGAAAGTTATGACCAACCTAGATAGCATATTGAAAAGCAGAGACATTACTTTGCCAACAAAGGTCTGTCTAGTCAAGGCTATGGTTTTCCCTGTGGTCATGTATGGTTGTGAGAGCTGGACTGTGAAGAAGGCTGAGCGCCGAAGAATTGATGCTTTTGAACTGTGGTGTTGGAGAAGACTCTTGAGAGTCCCTTGGACTGCAAGGAGATCCAACCAGTCCATTCTGAAGGAGATCAGCCCTGGGATTTCTTTGGAAGGAATGATGCTAAAGCTGAAACTCCAGTACTTTGGCCACCTCATGAGAAGAGTTGACTCATTGGAAAAGACTCTGATGCTAGGAGGGATTGGGGGCAAGAGGAGAAGGGGACGACAGAGGATGAGATGGCTGGATGGCATCACTGACTCGATGGACGTGAGTCTGAGTAAACTCCTGGAGTTGGTGATGGACAGGGAGGCCTGGTGTGCTGCGATTCATGGGGTCGCAAAGAGTCGGACGCGACTGAGCGACTGATCTGATCTGATCTGATCTGTGTCTTAACAGAGACGAGACAGCATGCTCAAATTAGGTAAAGGAAGGAGAGTTTATCAGAGGTGTGGGTATAGGAAAGGAAACCACGAAAGAGTGAGGTAACTAGGAGAGAAGGTCAGAAACCTAGGGGAATGTTTTTAAAGTCTAGATATTTCCCCAATAAGTTACTATGATTTATAGTCCTCCCAATAATGTTGAAGAGTAACCATTTCCCCTTATTCCTGCCAGCATATAACGTTTTCAATCATTTAAATTTTTGTCTACCCAATGTGTCAGTGGGCAGGGGAGAGAAATCTCATTGTTTAAATTGCATTTTCATGGAGGAGCATCTCTCCATGCTTATTGGCCATATGTCTTTTATTTAATGAGGAAACTGAAGTTTAAAAATTTACCCAATATCACACAACACATAAGTGGCAAAAATCCGATTCAAGAGTCAGACATAAATCCATCTACTCTTCAGCCTCTTCTATTTCTACTTTACTATCTACCCTCTGTGGTATGGCATTGAAGACTTTTCATAATCTGACTCTTTCTGTTCATAACGTTCCCTTTTTATCATCTCTCCCTCCTCAACTCACCTCTAATTATCTGATTCCTGAACACATCATACCCTTTGAGACTTTGTTACTTTGCATGTTTTCTTCTCAGCATTTTTTACTTAGTAAATTTTCATTCATCCTTCAAATCACGGATAAAGCCTTTCCACTTAGAATTATTGCCTGACTTTACTGAATTAGCTATGTGAGCACTCTGTCCATTTGTAGAATTCCAGTTCACATCGCATTTTATTGTAATTTCCTATTACTCATCTGCCTCTTTCCCTGGACACACACTTTCTCCTCACACTATTTCTTTTGTCATCCACCTCTGTCTCCCTGTGCTTTGCCCAGCACAGGGCTCAGAGTGGGTGTTTGATAAGTGACTGCTGGATGGATATTAAAGATAAGAAACTTTAAATTCCAAACAAGAATAAAATAAGAGGAAATATCAACTCTATAAAAACTGATTGACCTCCTATCACAAAATACGTGCAATATTATGTCAGCCAAAGTGGGGAAGCAGCCTTCTGGGCTCCCTGTCCTTCAGGTTGCCTGCCAGTCTCCTGCTCCTCACTGCCCCTTTATCCTTCCATAAAGAGAATCCATAGGAAGGTAGAAGACCTTCTTGCCCAAAATTATCCACTGGGAAAAGAAAGTTGGACTTTATCCTAAATCCCCTACAACTGACTTTTGTTATCAGAGAATATCCAAGTTTTTCTTGCACACCTGAATTCAGGGAAATTCCTGTAACATTAGGTCTTATACTGCAGGCGTTTCTCTTGGCAGCCTTAATTTGTTCCCAGGTTTAGAGGTTTAAAATAAAAGAAACTGAGTTTCCCCTCTTCTAAGGCTCATTTTCTGAGTCTTTTATGCAGACTACCTTGGATGAGCTATCTGTATGAGTAGCCTGTTGCTGCTTGGGTTCCCTTCTCACCCTCCCCTGCTCTGCTCTGGGTCACAGTGAGCCCGTATCCTCAGGTTCGGCAGTGACACAACATTGGTGGGAGATTGCAAGATGAGAGGAAAGAAGCCAAAGGTGCCTCTCCCCTCCCCAGGTCCATCATGAACACTTATAGAGTCCAAGGTAAAAGGTCAAGTGGAGGCCCCCATAACATTTGTCCATATACCTAAATATTTAAGAGTTACAAAGCAAGCCAACAAATTATTAAATAAAGCATACTCTGTCCTTCGATCTCATCAACTATGCTTGCCTATCAACTCTGAAGGCTAGATGAACTCCAGACGTCCCATGCCTGGACATGGTGACACAGGAAGAGTGGCCCTGATCCCTGTCCCCACCCTCACCCAGGCCCCTCTTTGTCATGGCCTCTGGCCTGCTGCTTGCTCCGTGTCACCTTTGATGCACACATACTTACTTCACGTGACTTCCCTACAGCCCCACAAGATTTGTATCACCACCCCATTTTACAGATGACTGAGGCACAGAGATGTTAAATACATTTGCATAGTCATACAGTCACAGGCACATACATACAGTCATAGGCACATACATACACATACAGGCACAGAACCCAGGCTGAAGTACAGCTTAGTTTTAATCTTGACAACTATACCATTTGTTTCCCAGAGCTGATACCGTCATTGATTATTTATATTTTCCATTTATATTTAATTATTATGTCCCTGTCCAAAAGTCCAAACTCCATCCCCTTTACTCCAAATAGTTGTGCTTGGTTGCCCCAGGCCCTTGGCCTGCTAGAGAGCTCACTGGATGTGGGGGCCAGGGCAGGTGGGGGCCAGAGGCCTGCCTGGTCCCTGGGGTTAGGCTCAGGTCATCAGGACAAAGAGTCTAGCATGGTTTGAAGCAGGTACGCAGGTTTTGAGGCCATAGGTGAATTCTCTGTACCCCACCCACTCCTGCCTCCAGGGCCAGAGTGGAGAGCTCACCGCTGGAGGCGGCTGCAGTGGCTCTAAGGTGCTCGTGTGCAGACGCTTGTGTGGGCCCTTCTAGCTCTGGCCTGGGGGCTGTGCTCTCCCTTTCTCTTCTGCCTCAGCCAGTGACTGTCTCCTGCTAGACTCTAGCTGGCATCACCCCATCCCCTGCTCCTTTCAGCCCAGGAAAGTCCCCACACCTGCTCTTGTTAATCTCTGGATTTCCTAGATGTCTCTTGTTGGCTGAAAGCCCTCTTGCAGCTCCAGTGTAACCAATTCCCTGTATTAAAATCTTGTTTTTTAAGTACTCAGAGAGGGACTTCCCTGGTGGTCCAGTGGTTAAGAATCTGCCTTGCAATGCAGAGGATGCAAGTTTGATCCCTGGTCGGGCAACTAAGATCCCATGTGCCTCTGAGAAACTAAGCCCACGTGCCTCAACTAGAGAGGCCCCATGTTGCAACCACTGAGCCTGGACATTTTAGAGCTAGTGAGCCACAACTACTGAAGCCTGTGCACTCTGGAGCCTGCGTGCCACAACTACAGAGTCCATGCACTGCAACGAAAGGTTGTATGTGCTGCGACTAAGACCCAACACAGCCAAACAAATACTTTTGAAAAAAATAAGTGCTAAGAAAGGTTTCTGTTTCATTGACTGGACCTAGCTGTTACAACAACAAGTAATTAAGGATTTTGCCTGTGGCCATTTGGGAAAGGGGTCAAATCCTGCGTGTACCTCCTCCTTTGAACCAGCTTGAAAGGGCCTGTGACCCTGAAGGAAGTCTTTCCATTGAGGGAAGCCATAATTTTACACTGGCAGGGCCATCTTCCCAAAGACCTATCTTGGAAAAGACCCTGATGCTGGGAAAGATTGAGGGCAGGAGGAGAAGGGGATGACAGAACATAAGAGGGATGGTTGGCATCATTGACTCAATGGACATGAGTTTGAGCAAATTCCAGGAGATAGTGAAAGACAGGGAAGCCTGGAGTGCTGCTGTCCATCGGGTCGCAAAGAGTTGGACATGACCGGGTGACTGAACAACAAATCTTGGAAAAAGGGAATAAAGTTTCCTGTTGAAGCAGCCTATTCAAAAACTCAGTGGAAGAACCTTCCAGTTGTTAACAGTTGCGTTGCTCCCAGAGTTGACCTTGACAGCTATTTTCAGTGGAGTCGCTTCTATAGGAACACTATCCTTTCGCAAAACTTTATGAAAACCAGACTTTGTACAGTGTTCTAAGTTTTGCTGCATCAAAAAGAAGTTTAAATATTTTCATTTAATGTGGAAATATTTTTAGATGATGAAGATGATTAAGTGTTGAAAATGTAGCGATCTGTTTGGCACAGAGAGAAAAGAAATATGAAGAATTTTTAATAAAAATCTGACCACAATGGTGTTGGAACACAATCTGTCTGAAATACAAGACAGATACTTTATCCCACAGGCTAAGCTGACTTTACTAATAGTTTTGGACAGTTACAGGTGTAATTTTAGCTACCAAAGGGAACACAAATTGTATAAGAATGCAATAGAAACAATGGGAAATGCAATTAAGTTTTTCAAAGAAAAACTGAATATAAAGTTAACAGAGCTAATACAAAGCATATTTTCATAGACTTTCACCAACAATGTATGTGAATTCAACTATTATGAAAATCAGATTTACTGCCTGGCCTTCTTATACAAAGAATATGGAGTGTGAAGATTGTTTTTGCTGTGAACTCTGGCTGTAAACATGAAATAAACCTTACACCTAATACAACTATTTTTCATATGTTTGGTTTATAAAATTAAATCTTAAAAGAAATATTAAAAAAAATCATAATGAATACGTATCTAGAAAGAGATGGGTGCTTGTCGCCCTTCCTTCTATACAGTAAGGATCTCTTTCTCGACTTTATTTTTTTTGTCTACGTGGCTTTAATTTACCATTGTGAGATGCAGTGTGTTGGGGGAAATATGTGGAGAGAAAGCTTTTATGTGTTTTTTTGATTAAAAAAAAATCAGTGCCACCAGTCCATGAGTGATCCTAAAATAACAAAGCAGTTATATCTGTGTGTGTGTGTGCATACTGAAAAGAAAACTTTTGGTAAGGAAACAGATTTAAGTTTCAAGTTTCCAAAGATCTATTTTAAATGACAGCAAGGAAAAAAATATTATAAAAGTGATGAAAAATATCCCAGCAGTATCCTTTCAGAAAGCCATTTAACTTCTGGTGGTTTAAGTTGTGCAATATAATTTCTACAGCCTTTGAAATATGCGGGCGCCCTCACTGCTATTTATGTTCCCAACACTCGGAATCAAATGCTCCATTAGGGCCCAGAGAAGACAGGAGTTTCCAGAAGAGTTTGGTAATTGCCCATTCATTACTCAAAAACAATGACAGGGAATCGGTGTCTTTTTCCCCTAAGTAACGCTGGCATGTGGTCTAAGTCAGGCACAGGAAGAGACAGGAAAGTGTCCACTCAGGAGGCTTCTGTAGACTGGTTAGTAATGCTGTGCGTGGACTTAAGGCTTGTTTGAGGGTCAAGCTGTTCTCCTGAGTCAGAGGATGATGTCTCTTCCTCACAACGATGCTCTGACACAGGCAAGCTCAGGCCTGACTGTGCTGATAAGAAGGCTACCCTTACCTGAAGCAAGGAAATAGACCATGACTCACCTGTCCATTCTCCTGTTCTAGATTTTCCACAGGCAACAACCTCTGTAATGTGGACAATCTTCTTTCCGGTCAGTGATGAAGTGCACTGCCCCAGGCATAATTAATAATGTTGTTATCATCCCTCTGATGGTTGCTGTGGAATTTGCAGACCTCTGTCCTCCTAACGTCACCTTGCTGGTGCCCCTTTCCACTGTTAAATTCCAGTTGCGTGTGCTGGGCCCCATGGTGTGTGAGGGTACGAGCGTGCTCAGTTGCTTCATTAGTGTCCAACTCTTTGCAACCCCAAGGACTGTAGCCCACCAGATTCTCCCATTCATGGGATTCTCCAGGAAAAATACTGGAGTGGGTTGCCATGCCCTCCCCCAGGGGATCTTCCCTACCCAGGGATCAAACCTATGTCTCCTGCATCTCCTGCATTGCGGGTAGATTCTTTACCATTGAGCCACTGGGGAGCTGGCATGCTCACACTAGTAACTGATGCCAGGAGGGAACCTAAATTCCTTAGCTCCCAATTCAGTGCATTGTTGTTTTTGTAAATTTGATCTGTTTTCCCATTTACTTTCTTGACTTCATCTCAGCATTACAGTAAGGCTATATTATTGGGTAAATAAAGGACACTTTTTTCTTTAATGTGTCCCAGAAAGTTTCTGGGACACGAGGCTCAGACGGTAAAGAATCTGCTTGCAATGCAGGAGACTCAGGTTGGATGCCTGGGTTGAGAAGATCCCCTGGAGAAGGAAATGGCAACCCATTCCAGTATTCTTGCCTAGAGATTTTCATAGACAGAGGAGCCTGGTGGGCTATAGTCCATGGGGTCGCGAAGAATCGGACATGACTGAGCGACTAATGCTCACTCACTCAGAAAGAGTTTACCTTATGTTTTCTTTTTTCATGGAATTTAGGATTTGAAATTTAGAAGCTGATTCCTGGTCCCCACTCCTGGTCATATTCCTTTTCTCCTGGCTCTGTGTCTCAAAGTAAGTTTATTTTCAAAGTGAAGGGGAGAGAAGGTGTTCTATGGGAGTTACACCTTCCTCCAAATACTTTTAGCTTGTAGTGTTTTCCTTTGAAATAGACTGTTAGTACTTAGAATAAGAGGAATGGATATTTAATTAGCATGATTAGTTTAGAAATATAAACAGAACCAATTTCTCCCTTCTTTGAAAAGATTGTTTCCTAGTGAGCTTCTTCTCTCACCTAGAGTTCCACATCAATGGGATAATTATGTACCGCGCCCCCTTCCTCAGCCCCTCAGGAGAGTCTTCAGTGTGTGGGCACAGAGGGTTGCTGGGGCCTTCCATCTGGGAGACACAGGATGCCCTTCAGGTGCTTTCTGATAATCGTTGTGCTGGAGAGGAAATCTCCTTTGACGTCTTTGGTAAGATAAGCTGTATCTTTGGCTATAGTCCAACAGTCCTACTCCTCTTTTTCGGTGAAAATCGGTGAAGACTGTTATACATATGACCCCAGGCATCAGAGAGTTTTGGAGTTTACAATGTCAACAATTGCATCTAATATATATATATATACTGGTAGAATTTTAAGTAAATTATAATCTTACACTCTCATCTGGGCTTTCCTGGTCACTCCTTTCCTGATGGTAAGGAATCCGCCTGCAATGCAGGAGACCCAGGTTCGATCCCTGGGTCAGAAAGATTGCTCCTGGAGGAAGGCATGGCAACCCACTCCAGTGTTCTTGCCTGGAGAATCCTATGGACAGGGTAGCCTGGTGGGCTGCAGTCCATGGGATCACAAAGAGTTGGACATGACTGAGCAACTAATACTCATACTCTCATCCACCCAAGTGAAGTATCATTTGAATTAACCCTGAAGACCAAATACAGGATAATGTCTAAAGATTAGACCAGAAAACAGAGTCATATAACAGCTCCACTGAGAGCTCATGGTTGCACAGATTCATACTTAATGTAGTTCCAATAAGGGCTGACCATCATAAAACCTCCAGCTTGGGGAACCAGGGTGAACCGCTATGAAGAGTCAGTCAGGCTGAAGGAGGTGAATCTGTTTAAAAAATTCTCTTCTGGTTGCTCATCCTTAATCTTGTGCTTTCACGCAACTTTGAATTTTTCTGTGTTAAATAAGGAAAAGAAAAATGCCTGTAATTGGTTTTTATCACATATAAGAGTCTGCACACAATTAAGTGTCACTGTGAAATCGTGGATTGCATCTTCACAGACCTTTGATAGATGTCCTCTCACCATAACCTCTGCGGGTCCTAAGTCACTCTGCTGGCTTCCAACAGCTCCTGCGTTCATGTGGCTCATTGGGAAATCCCACTGTTTTCCTGCCAAAGGGTTTGTTACCTAGGTTTAATTTCTGTTTGGAATGAAAAGTATAGTTAACTTGTTTCTGTGGGCTTTTTTAGAGCGATATGCAAAACCAAAGTTAGAGCAACGGAAAACAAACATTTAAGAAAGCACATAATTAAGGGGATGCGAACTCAAACTGGGGAGGCTGATTTCATAAAGGGGACAGGACTGTGTGTGTGGTCAGAGAGGAGGAAAAGTGTGCATGACTCCTCTGCTTTGGGAGAACAGCCTCCCTTAGAAGTGGAGTCCAGGGAGCCAGAAAGTTAAACAAAACCTTACAAATTGATAAAAAGAAAAAAAAGTCAACAACCTAAATGGATCTGATTAATAATCAAAGATGTAATTATTTCCCTGTTACAAAGTCTCTCGTTATCCACAGGCCTCACAAAAGTGACCAAAGAGCAAGAAGCAAAGAGCAAATCATTCCTTAGGAACTTTACACTGAAGGGTTTACACGGAGTTTTTTTTTTTTTTTCCGGAAGAGTGGTTGTTACAGAACCGCGGGAGAGAGTGAGAAAACTGAACATATAGCAGGGTCCCTCTCCAAGAGGAAGAGGCTGAGAAAATTTAATAAAACAAAATATACCCGCTCCCCCAAACATCGAGCCACACTGTTTTTCGGAGGAAAGAGAAAGAGAACGACGATTCTTATCAAAACCAATATGGTGCTGCATTTGAGGGGTACAGTGGGGAAAGTTACCGCTGTGCTATGGGTGGGTTTCTTTTCTCTCTTTCTAGGTGGCAAAGGCAGCAGTCATTTGAATGCCGTCGAACGGCTTTTCAGCTAACACAAAAGAGCAGACGGTTCCACTTATTTCTGAAATTAGATGCAATCATATCTGTGAATCACGCAGCAGCAAACCACCGTAATCTGCATTATAATACATTATCCGGCAAGCTCCCTAACTGCAGCCTACCGCGGCAACAGAAAACACTTTGCGGTGACCTGAACCGCGTCTGCCAAAAGCGCGGAGCCGCGTGAAGGCAGGAAGGCGACAGAAAAGAACCGCTTTCTGCTGCGAAAAAAGAGCAAATTATAACAGGAGTCAAGTCTCAGCTAATGCAAGACTAGCATCTTCTTGTTCACAGTTTGCATAATTAGATATCATGAATAGGGGTTTCTTTCTTTTTTTTTTATTGTTCTAAAAATACTCCCACTTTGTTTAAATCAGCTATTTCCTTAACAGCATGACTTTGCTACCAGAATTAGTGAGGTAGTTAGGGGCAGAGGAAGAGAGAAGGTACTTTCAGTTAACATTTAAGAAAAAAAAAAAATCACTTTATGGACTATTTCCCCCTGCTGGCTCTTAGCAATTGTCAAAAGAGGCTTAGCTTTCCAACACCATATAACTGGAGAGGTCGTCCCCCCTACCTTACCCCCTGGAATAAATGATGTGAATTAAGTCAGGAGTCTGAGGGTCAGAGGGACCCCAGGGTCCTAGTACTGCAGAAACCAACTCATAACTTTCCTAAAATAAGACATTCAGAGCCATTACCAACATCTTCGCAGATTAAAGTCCTTAATACAGTGAGGCCCAGGGTATCGGTTCTTATACCCCAAATGATAACATCTCAAAGTTCAAATCCGGAGGAAAAAGATAAAGTACTTTTTAGGCTTCACTGGTTTGAATGATACTCCATTTCCCCTATGGGATGGTAAGGGAAAGGGGGGACATATTGCTTGACTTTGTAATTTCCAGCCGCTTTTCTGTTTTCCTTCTCATTTACTCATAGTGTGTTGTAAAGAGCCTCTTTCTTTCAAGGGAAGAGGTGGACATCAGGCTCCTTCAAGAACTAGAAGGTCATTAAGATGTTTTTGTTTTTCCCTTTTGTTCCCCCTCTGCCTGTGAGCCCGAATACCTGCAGCTGAGGGGCTAACGTGACAGTGACCTGTCCTGGGTCTATCTTCGCATCATACACCAGTGGGACCTCATGAAGAGGAGCCCATGGGGAAATTGTGTGCTCCATATTCCAAGTCCCCAGAGGTCCGGGCACTGGCTGGAGAGCTGGGGAGGAAGGGGTTGGGGGGAGAGGGCAGGCAGTCCCCTGGCAGCACTGTCCACTGCTCCCACTGGGGTCTTGGCCCTCAGTCAAGGCAGCCCCTAGTGGAGACATTCGGAATTTCTGGCTCTCAGTCCCCAGGACACGTCTGCAGGGGCCCGTGATGAAACACCCTAAGAGGCATCTGAAGAGCAAGGCTATGTTATCCTTGAATATGCCTTTCAACACACTTTTAGCCATTGCTGTTTTTAATTTGCATTGATGATCCATAGGCTGCCGGTGACTAAGGCAAAGAAAATGGCACCAAAGCTTTTATTTCTGCATTCAGCAAAATGCGTTTTCTTAACAATTTCTGTGTTTATGTAGAAGTTACTGGCAAGATCTTTCAGACCTGAACATCATTCCTTTTTTGTAAGGGAAATAATAATACCCTTATTGTACATTTATAATTGTAACAATACCATGATAAATGATGTATTGTGGACTGTTTCTATTCCTTCTAGAAAAAGTTAACCCTTAAGACCTCCCGGCTCTTGTTTCCACACTAGTGTAGCCGGCAAGCTCAATGAAATTATATGACTCTTCCTTTTTCCTTCTCAAAGTTACGGGGATCCTGCATCAGATCTGTGTATAGCTGATAGATAGATGTGTCAGGGGCTACTGTCATCCTCACAAGAAAATTACAAAGAGATTCTCCATAAACCCCATCTTCCTGACACTGCTGATTAGAAACTGACTTCTGTGATTCCATCTAAGCTCTGAATAAACTAACTTCTCAAATATTTGAGATAATGAGACTTTTAAGAATACTCTGAAACTTGAACTTCTTTTTACTTAATCTAAAATTATGCTTTTCATAGATCTGGTAATCTGAGCTTAGATAAATGGGTATTGACACCTTTCATGATTTAACTTTGATCAGCTTTCATCTTCCTAGAGAGAAATGTGCTACTTTACAGACTAATCTCAGCAGAGAAATCCCTTAAAATCCAGGATTCTTTTCCATATCCCTCTATGGATAAATTTACAGTAGGT
This sequence comes from Bos mutus, assembly GCF_027580195.1. Taxonomy (NCBI): domain Eukaryota; kingdom Metazoa; phylum Chordata; class Mammalia; order Artiodactyla; family Bovidae; genus Bos; species Bos mutus. Next base: position 47,701,200 of record NC_091618.1, read on the forward strand.
TTTGTGTTTCTTGAGATACAGTGACCAGAACTGCATTGGGGTACAGGTTTGGAAATAAGCCGTGTTGTACAGAGTAACCTAATACCTGCTGACAGCTTCCAGTTCTTCCCAATGCTTGGTTCCTTATCATCTAAGTAAGGTCAGACTTGCTTCTAAGGAAAGACACTTAAAAAACACAATAACCTTCAGATCTCTGTACATGAAAAATTTGAATGCCTTTGTCTCATCTTAATATAAACTCCATTGAAATAGACAATAATTAATCAGTACTATAATTTTTAATTAGTAACATGAGAGATAGAGAAAATCTAGCTATTATACATTATTTCAGGGATATTTGAAATTTTTACTATTGAAACCAAAAGGGAGAATTTTCCAAACTGTTAGACTTCGTTGAAGCATGAATCCTGACAGAGTTTAATTTCATTGTGTGCAAACTCTAGGATAAATTTTGAGCATTTTACAAAGTCCCCAGTGATCTCTGTTTTCTCACTCAAGGCCTGGCACATGTAGTGTTGGTTTCTTGTGCCAGGAAAGGTGATAGCCATCCACACTGAAGGGTGGTGGTGCCCAGACTGGAATAGCTCTATACTCGTGTGTTCAAGGGGGAAAAATGCAGTTCCATCAGACAGGCACTGGTGTGGCACAAGCTCCCACTTCCACCTACTCTTTTCTCCAAGGCTGCTGCCGGCTAACCTCGCATTTCTCAATGTTGATTATAAGTGAAGCTTTGACGAGAGGGCATTCTGGGTATCAGACAACCACATTATAATTCTACTGAAAAGTGTTCTTATTGTTTCTAAATTACTGGTTACAGTGAGCAGCCCTGGTGACTTGGGGGGAGGAGGCGTTTAGAACAAACACATTAAGCCTTAAAGTTGGTCTCTGTTAAAGGGGGAGAGTAACAGATAGAGATCACCTATGTATTTCACTATGCAAAGTGGCTTCTGCTTTGGAAGAAGTAGGCCCCGTTAAGCTAATCAGTTGCAAATATTAAAGACCCTCTGGGGTACATGTCAGGAATAATCATGGACCTCAAACTGAGTTTTCATCTCCTAGAGACAGACAGACAGCATACTTTTACCAAAGCCCCACGGGCCAACAGAAACCATCCCTTATATTTTCTAGTTCATTTTTCTGCCCTAAAGGTCAGTGTGTCCAGGGACTCTTCCTGACCCAGGGATTGAACCTGTATCTCCTGTGTCTCCTGCATTGGCAGGCAGATTCTTTATGACTAGAGCTACCTGGAAATCCCCCTAAAGTTCAGAGTATAGGAGTCGATATGGTCCCAACTGCCAGAGGCTCCACTATAGTGAATCTTGAGGGAATGATATAAATTCTAAAGTAAAGGTGAGAAAAGAACTCTGTCCCTTCAAATATTCACCATATCCGTATTGTTTTCGAGAGAGAACTTAGCAAATTCAATGCAACTAGAGGACTCAAGGGTATTAAAGTTACACTGAGATTCCTCTGTCAGAAGGATATTTTGTATGTTCTATGCGTGCTGCCTAATAGCCTTGCATTTTGAATGACACTATATAATCAACGCTTCGCTTATTTTCTTCAATTTACTTGCTGATTCCAAGACCTTCTTAATTCTTCAGAATTCCTGAATTCTGTTTATTGATGTGTAGACAAAATCACAAAGGCGAGTGATATCTCTTAGAAACAAGGGATGGTATCCAGATTACAGCAGGTTTTGAATAATAATGGATTTAAGAAGCAAAACCAGAATGTTGTCCACTGTGGGTGCCATTCCCAGCAGGTCTGGCCCTGCCTCCTATAGAAGACAAAAATGTCAGTTTCACGGCACTATTGTGGTCACTGTTGTAATAAGAGAGGATAATAGCTAGGTTTTCTTGGTTTCAAACAACTGATTTATGATGCAAAACTGCTGAATATTTCTGGTAAGGGAATGCATTGTTCTTTTTTCATTTCTTTCTGAAGCTGAGACTCTGAGTATATGACCAGAAATACTAAGGCCCGTCTTGCATTCTAGATGATAGTATTGCTGCTTCATTCACTCTGAAAAGAGGGCTCTTTGGCCTCCATTCCCTTTACTTTATTCTTCTACTCCATTCTCCCATCCTACAGTAATCTGAGCAAGTCATAGAACTCATCTTTTTTGTCAGTTTGGGTATCATAGTTGAAGGCAGAGAGGGCTTTTTTTGTTTGTTCTGAACACGAAGAACCCTTAATCAGCTGTTTTGAATTGGTTGAATTTCTTTCATGTTTTAGAGATCAGAGCATTGAGAATTCATATATAAATATGCTTAAAGAACTAAGTAAGATTTGCACATGTTGGTAAGTGGTTGTTATGTCACATACGTGTATATGTTGTGAGTGGGATGGAAGGAAACAGGGAAAAGTGTAGAATGTGGGGAAGAAGGGGAATGATACTGAGGAAGACGGAGGGGTGCTTGTGAGGAATGAATGCATATAATGTGTGAAGAACTGAGGGGCAGAGATAGCATCATAAACCACAGCCAAACCTGCCTGTCTTAGGTGCCCTTGCTAGACCTTAAGTAAGTAATTCAATCCACTCGTTTAAATAGGACTGTGTGACCTTTTTTCTGCAAAGGTCTGATAGACTAAGTGAAGATAGAGAGGCTGCCATGAGTCGTGGGAATGACACAGTGACTGACACTAGAGATGACCTTCTGATCGCCGACCTTCTACCAGCCAGCTGGATGAAGTCTCAGGTCTTTGGAGCTTTTGTTTCTTCTTCTGGAAAAATAAGATTATGGGCCTAAATAATGTTAAAGCTCACTTAGCTCTAAAATCTTCTGTGTTTCTTGGCTACCTTGAAGTGGCTGAATAAGCCAGAGGAAGAGCCTCCTGGCAGCTAAAATGAAGCAAGCTCGTGTGTGTGTTAGTTGCTTAGTCATGTCCAGCTGTTTGCAACCCCATGGACTGTAGCCCACCAGACTCCTCTGTCCTTGGGATTCTCCAGGCAAGAATACTGGAGTGGGTTGCATTTCCTTCTCCAGGGGATCTTTCTGACTCAGGAATCAAAACTGGGTCTCCTGCATTGCAGGCAGATTCTTTACCAACTGAGCCACTGTAGGGGCTGTAGCTCAACATTAATCCCAATACCCAAATGTTAACTAAGGCTGAGCCCCAGATGTGAAGCACAAGGGTATCTTGGTGCCTCTTTAAAGAATATCAGAGCCCTGGGACAAAGGCACCCGTTCACACAAGAACATGCGTACGCATAGAGACATGTCCTCACATGTTTTTAAAGAAAAATAAGTTCTACTAAATGAACATTCTCCTAGAAATTACAGCTGGGAGCAGTGGGCAGCAAGAGGACCAAATTTAGTTTCAGTTACCACTTACCACTTTGGCCACATAATTGAATCTGGTTGATCTCAGTTTTCCTGTCTATAAAATGGAGATAATACATAGGTTCTAGGCGCTTTGTGAGAATTAAGAAAGACTAAATACTCAAAAATGTTTTATAAACATACAATTTACCCAGACATTGTTATTATCCAATCATCACAGCCATATGTATAGCTAACTGTGTATAGCTAAAACTGAAGCATTCTCTAGAAAGCTTGGGGGGTTTGTGAGAGAAAAGTGAAGTCGCTCAGTCATGTCCGGACTCTTTGTGACCCCATGGACTGTAGCCTACCAGGCTCTTTTGTCCATGGGGTTTTCCAGGCAAGAGTACTGGACTGGGTTGCCATTTCAAGACCTCCTCATATCAGTTGGGAAGTCACCGACTGTACTAATTCAATATGAGGAAGTCGCTCAGTCGTGTCCAGATTCTTTGCGACCCCACGGACTGTATCCTACCAGGCTCTTCCGTCCGTGGGATTTTCCAGGCAAGAGTACTGGAGTGGGTTGCCATTTCAAGACCTCCTCAAATCATTTGGGAAGTCACCAGCTGTACTAATTCAATATGAGGTATTTGCAAGGTGTTCTGACAGAATTTTGAGCATTCACAAACCATCCCCTTTCCGTATAAAATGACAAAATTGTGCTGATAGGAGCAAAGAACTAGAAAGTCAACATTCACATTTTACAGTTGAGAAAACTAAAGTCTTCACAGAGATTAGATGAGATGACTAAGGTCACACGACCAGTTGGCAGCAGGACCCTGGTCAGATTCCTGGGTTCCTGATGCCCTGTTATCCTATTATTTGTTTAAAAAATCTTTTCTACATTACCATTATTTTAGCTAAATCTAGTAAACCTAGGGGAGTTATCCTTAGACTGAATGACAGTTAGTAACCTAGATCCTTGGTATTAGTTACCTAAAATGTTTGAGGAAAATAAAATAAAATAGACAATGGAAAACAAAAGTTAGAGCAAGGGAGAAGAAAGCCTTTGCAGCTTTCCCCCCATAGCCCAAATATATTAGTCTATAAATACATAATCTCTGTTTCTCTATATCAGTAAAAACCACCTAAGGATGCCCTTGAATGTTGGGGGCAGGGGACACTGGAGACATGTTTATCCAGCCATTACCAGTGAATAAAGTGAATTCTTTCTCAAATTTTACTTTGAGGCCAAGATTTATCTAAATATGTCACTGTTTAGACCACTAAAAAAATACGGTAGAAACTTCTGAATCTCATTTCACAATATGTTAATCTTTCTTTATTTATTCCTCCCAAATGTTTTTAAAACAATCTCTCTCTGGGACAATTGGATCTTGTGTATCCTGTCAAATTTTAGTAGAAAGCAAATTTTTATAACCAAATTATAAAACTTTCAACACTGAGGCTTATTTATGATGGAAACATTGACAGAATGTTAACTCTAGTGGCTTCAGTGATACATACGCCAATGAGGTAGAATTTCCAAATTGGGAAATGCTGAAACTCTTTAGTATCCATTTTAATAACCTTCCCTGCCTCACCAACCACTCTCCATTTCAAGAGTATCCAATCCATTTCTGGGATGAATTCTTAGATTTGACATCAACTTTATACATCTCTTGGAAAAAAAACTTGAATGTTGCAGATTTTTTAAACTTGTAAAACGTGTGCTTATTTCTCCAGTAATTGATTTAAAAAACAAGACTTAGCAGCCATTCGATGTTTGATCTTAAATTTAGCTCTCATTGACTAGGATTAAATCTTCCAGAAGAGAGTAACATTTTGCTTTTACCTCAGAACCACAATTGGGGGGGAAAGGGGAACTTAAATCTAACCCTTCCTTTGAAAATCGCTATCTTGAGTTCAAACCTGGGTGGCTATGAATAAAATTTCTCCAAGAGGCCAGACAAGTTTTCTCCCATTTGAATAACAGCAGAAATTCCTAGTACTTTTCTTTCTGAAGTCTTAACAGACTTCACAGACCAGGGTTAAGCTTTATAATGAAATTTTTTAAAAAAAGAACATGACTGAGAAATTGAGGCTCTGATGAAAATAGCAAGCCCTTATATAAAGCCATTTGTAGCCCAGGGGCCCAAGAGCAGGAATTTCAGTTCATCCAGATTGCCTCTCCTGATCTAAACAGATAATCAGGCGAGGATTCCATTCAGGTCTGGAATTGTTCCTGTGCTTCACAAACCCCTGGTCTTGTGTGAAATGAAAATGAATAGGACACAAAGGAAGGAACAACTCCAGAGAAACACGAAAGGATGTCCAACTCCCAAGCTGGAGGGACCGGGGACACCCCAGATGAAGATAATTTAACAGGGAGGAGAATGTTTTTGAGAGCCTTTCCCTCTCAGGCTTCTGAAAGGGATGTTGCTACCAAATGTAGGGGAAAGGGAAAGGAGAGAGAGACATTAAACATTTGTCTGTCAGGGGAAGGGGCAGAAATGGTAGTAGCCGCAGAGCCTGGGAACAGAGAAGAGATGGAATAAGAGAAAAAAGTGAAACTCACCAGCTGAGCTCACCTCTCCCAAGCAGACAAGCCCCAAAAGAGGGCAAAGGGGAGGAAATGGATAAAATTAAATGTGAACACACGAATTCTAAGGGATTTAGTGATCTAAGAAGAGTCACCCGCTTGGAATAGTAATAGTTTCTTTTTGCAAATATAATCCTTTGGCTAATGTATGCCTCTTAAGATATCAGTCTCAGATGCTTTTCTGTTATGGAAGGCTACCAAACCGTCTCACTGATCAAATAATTGGCACCGAAACAGATGAAAGAATCACGCAGAAGGAAAACGAAACATCTTTGATGTGCTCCTTTATCAGAAATGTGTGTCAAAGGTCAAAAAAGCAGTGCTCTGGAGTCTCTTAAACATGTCATTGTCATAATATAAAAACTGACTCACTAACTTAGATTATTTGGAGAGTTAAGTGCTTGTGTTATTGCAAATTAAACTAATTAGTATCATTTCCTGACAGCTGCAGCGAGTGTTAGCAATTCCACAATTTTTCTCCAACCGTTCATGTGGGATGCACAGAGAGGAGACAGATTTGTGATTTAATGGAATGGAATCAGCTTATCATACTAAGGGCACATTGTTCCACTCCCAGCAGAGAACAGCTTCCGCCCCCATCCCTTCCCCAGTTCATCCATTATTGTCAACCTATTAACTTAGTACATACGAAGAAGCACAGGGATGTGAGGACTCAGTGGCCTCAGAAACAGCCATGAGATGGAAATGTGTCGGAATTTGCCTATAATATTACTCTTTTGGAATTGCTGAGATTACCCACTCCTTCCTTTGAACCAAAACTGTAGCTACCCATAAAACACGCTGGAACTAATTTCCTACCACAGCTAGCTTAATTGTTATAGAGCAGCTTTATAAAGGCACCCCGACCGGAGCTTCCAGCATCTGTAAATGAACAGCTAAAGCAAAGGGTTACGTATTTCACCAGCTTTCCTCTGGAGCCAACGAGTTTCTAACCATGAATGACTGTCAAAGAATAACGAAAGGTGCTTTGCAACATTAAGCACAGGGAAGTTTACATAATGACTTCACCCCATTAGACACAAACATTAGGGAATTATTGAGACTGGGTACTATCGGCCACAATCTGATCTTCATAGCAATAAGCTTCTATATTGGTGACAAACAGAAGCAAGAAAAAAAAAAAAAAAGGATAAGAAGAGAAGGAAGGCAAGATAGAATGAAAAATGTGTGTGTGTGTGTGTATGTGTAAAAAGGAGAAAAACCAAGGATCTCTAACAGTTATGTAGCAAGGAGTTCAGATTAATGGACTCTTGTCCTCCACTCTTGATTTGCTCCTCATTTCAACTAAAACTGATCTTTGGCTCATATTTAATAAGGCAGCAGAAGACTTGGAAATATCTCTAGGGCTATTCAAGGTGAACCAGTTAAAAGGCAAAAGAGGGAGCTAAGAGCAAGGAGAAAGAAAGAGGAACCTCTATTCTGTCTGAAGGAATATAAATAATTTATATATTTATCATATAAATAATCCACAATTCAACAGTGCTTTCTTCATCATTTAGTGTTACTTTCTGCCTAGGACAAACTGAAGGGTGCCCTAAAAAGGAGTAGTAAGACTGAGATATAGACCTCATCGGTTACATGTTAGAATCACCCATTAGAACAGAATCTCTGAGACTGGTATTTTCAAAAGCCCCATGATGAAGATGATGATGTGCAGCAGGGTTAAGAATCTCTGCTGCTGCTAAGTCGCTTCAGTCGTGTCCGACTCGGTGCAACCCCATAGACGGCAGCCCACCAGGCTCCCCCATCCCTGGGATTCTCCAGGCAAGAACACTGGAGTGGGTTGCCATTTCCTTCTCCAATGCAGGAAAGTGAAAAGTGAAAGTGAAGTCACTCAGTCATGTCTGACCCTCAGCGACCCCATGGACTGCAGCCTACCAGGCTCCTCCGTCCATGGGATTTTCAGGCAAGAGTACTGGAGTAGGGTGCCATTTGGGGTCAGCAAATCTGGAGAAGAGCCAATGACAAGAGGGTGAGAAGGATGCATCTTTTAAAATCTCTAAATTGTTGTTGAAAGGCAGGGAGAGTACCAGACATGTAAGCAGCCTTGAACTCAGAGCCCTATTTCTGACAAGACATCCTACAGGAGTACTTACCTATGTGGGTGCCAGAATACTGGTCGTAGGACTAGCTGCAATAGTGAAATTTTTGACTCCAAGATGGTGGAGTAGAAAGACCTGTGCTCATCTTCTTCTGCAAGAACTCCAAAATTACAACTTGCTGCTGAACGAACATTGGCAGGAGAATGTTGGATCCTACAAAAATGATACCCCATATCCAACAGCAAGGGAGAAGTCCCAATAAGATGGTAGGAGGGGTGAAGTCACGTTTAGAATCAAACCCCATACCCACCAGAGATGCTTGAAGGGCTCAAACAAACATTGTGCACACCAGGACCCAGAGACCCCACAGAGACTGAGACAGAACTGTGTCTCCTGCACAGTTACAGGTCAGCAGTGGGCTGCTGCAGGGGCAGGGGCCCTGGATGCAATAGACCTGGGCATATCATAAGCCCTCTTGGAGGAGGTTGCCATTAACCCCACCATAGAGCTGCCAGAACTTACACAAGACTGGGGATAGAGAGGCTTGGAGGGCACAAACAGAACCTTGTGCACCCCAGCACCCAGGAGGAAGGAGCAGTGACCAAGAAGAGACTGACCCAGACTTGCCCATGAATGTCCAAAAGTCTCCAGCAGACATGTGGGTTGGTGGTGGCCTGCTGTAGGCTAGGGGGCACTGAGTGCAGCAGTGACTGCATGGGACCTTTTGAAGGAGGTCACCATTATCTTCATTACCTCCACCATAGTTTGGCCTCAGGTCAAACAACAGGGAGGGAACACAGCCCTCCCCATCAATAGAAAATTGGATTAAAGATTTACTGAGCATGGCCCCACCCATCAGAACAAGACCCAGTTTTCCCCTCAGTCAATCTCTCCCATCAGGAAGCTTCCACAAGCCTCTTATCCTTCTCCATCAGAGGGAAGACAGAATGAAAACCACCATCACAGAAAAACTAACCAATCTGATCACATGGATCACAGCCTTGTCTAACTCTATGATGCTGTCAGCAATGCTATGTAGGGCCACCCAAGACGGAGGAGTCATGATGGAGAGTTCTGACAAAACATGGTCCACTGGAGAAGAGAATGGCAAACCACTTCAGTATTCTTGCCTTAAGAACCCCCATGAACAGCATGAAAAGACAAAAAGATGGGACTCTGAAAGATGAACTCCCAAAGTTGGTAGGTGCCCTTGCTACTGAAGATCAGTTAAGAAATAACTCCAGAAAGAATGAAGAGATGGAGCCAAAGCAAAAACAACAGCCAGTATTGGATTACTTCAGTATTGGAAGTAAATTCCGATGCTGCAAAGAGCAATATTCCACAGGAACCTGGAACTTAAGGTCATGAATCAAGGCAAATTGGAAGTGGTTAAACAAGAGATGGCAAGAGTGAACATTGGCATTTTAGGAATCAGCGAACTAAAATGGACTGGAATGGGTGAATTTAACTCAGATGACCATTATATCTACTACTATGGGCAGGAATCCCTTAGAAGAAATGAAGTAGCCATCATGGTCAACAAAAGAATCAAAAATGCAGTTCTTTGATGCAATCTCTAAAATGACAGAATGATCTGTGTCCGTTTCCAAGACAAACCATTCAATATCACATTAATCCAAGTCTATACTCTGACTAGTAATGCTGAAGAAGCTGAAGTTGAATGGGTCTATGAAGACCTACAAGACCTTCTAGAACTAACACCCAAAAAAGATGTCCTTTTCATTATAGGGGACTGGAATGCAAAAGTAGGAAGTCAAAAGATACCTGGAGTAATAGGCAAATTTGGCCTTGGATTATAGAATGAAGCAGGGCAAAGGCTAATAGCATTTTGACAAGAGATTGCACTGGTTATAGCAAACACTCTCTTTCAACAACACAGGAGAAGACTCTACACATGGACATCACCAGATGGTCAATACTGAAATGAGATTGATTATATTCTTTGCAGCTAAAGATGGAGAAGCTCTATACAATCGGCAAAAACAAGACCAGGAGCTGACTGTGGCTCAGTTCATGAACTCCTTATTGCCAAATTCAAACTTAAATTGAAGAAAGTGGGGGAAACCACTAGACTATTCAGTTATGACCTAAATCAAATCCCTTATGATTATACAGTGGAAGTGAGAAAAAGATTCAAGGGATTAGATCTGATAGAGTGCCTGAAGAACTATGGATGGAGGTTTATGACATTGTACAGGAGGCAATGATCAAGACCATCCCCAAGAAAAAGAAATGCAAAAAGGCAAAATGGTTGTCTGAGGAGGCCTTACACACATCTGAAAAAAGAAGAGAAGCTAAAGGCAAAGAAGAAAAGGTAACATTTGAATGCAGAGTTCCAAAGAATATCAAGGAGAGATAAGAAAGCCTTCCTCAGTGATCAATGCAAAGAAATAGAGGAAAACAATAGAATGGGAAAGACTAGAGATCTCTTCAAGAAAATTAGAGATACCAAGGGAACATTTCATGCAAAGATGGGCACAATAGAGGACAGAAGTGGTATGGACCCAACAGAAGCAGAAGATATTAAGAAGAGGAGGCAAGAATACACAGAAGAATTATATAAAAAAGATCTTCATGACCCAGATAACCACGATGATGTGATCAGTCACCTAGAGCCAGACATCCTGGAATGCTAAGTCAAGTGGGCCTTCAGAAGTGTCACTAGGAACAAAGCTAGTGGAGGTGATGGAATTCCAGCTGAGCTATTTCAAATCCTAAAATATGATGCTTTGAAAGTGCTGCATTCAATAGGCCAGCAAATTTGGAAAACTCAACAGTGGCCACAGGGCTGGAAAAGGTCAGTGTTCATTCCAATACCAAAGAAAGGCAATGCCAAAGAATGCTCATACTACCGCACAATTGCACTCATCTCACAGGCTAGCAAAGTAATGGTCAAAATTCTTCAAGCCAGGCTTCCACAGTACATGAACTGTAAACTTCCAGATGTTCCAGCTGGATTTAGAAAAGGCAGAAGAACCAGAGATCAAATTGCCAACATCCACTGGATCATTGAAAAAGCAAGAGAGTTCCAGAAAAACATCTATTTCTGCTTTACTGACTATACCAAAGCCTTTGACTGTGTGGATCACAACAAACTGTGGAAATTTCTGAAAGAGGTAGGAATACCAGACCACCTGAACTGACTCCTGAGAAATCTGTATGCAGGTCAGGAAGCAACAGTTTGAATTGGACATGGAACAACAGGCTGATTCCAAATAGGAAAAGGAGTATGTCAAGGCTGTATATTGTCACCCTGCTTATTTAACTTATATGCAGAGCACATGATGCGAAATGCTGGGCTGGATGAAGCACAAGCTGGAATTAAGATTGCTGGAAGAGATGTCAATGA